>NW_028320384.1:0-181238 GCF_062004578.1 Staurois parvus | reverse complement strand
CATACTGTCAGAAGTTTATCAAGGTCCTATCTCAGTGAGAGCTGGGGGGGGGGGGTCTACCGTCAGGAGTTCATCGAGTTCCTATCTCAGTGAGAGCTGGGGGGGCTTACCGTCAGGAGTTCATTGAGGTCCCATCTCAGTGAGAGCTGGGGGGGGCCTAACGTCAGGAGTTCATCAAGGCCCAGCTCATTAAGAGCTTGGGGGGCCTACTGTCAGGAGTTTACCGAGGTCCTATCTCAGTGAGAGCTGGGGATTCTACTGTCAGGAGTTCATCAAGGTCCCAGCTCAATCAGAGCTGAGGGGCCTACTGTCAGAAGTTTATTGAGGTCCTATCCCAGTGAGAGCTGCGAAGACTATCCTCAGGAGTTCACTGATGTCCCATCTCAGTGAGACCTGGGAGCCTACCGTCAGGAGTTCATCGAGGTCTCATCTTAGTGAGAGCTGGGGGGCCTACTGTCAGGAGTTCATCAAGGTCCCAGCCCAGTGAGAGCTGGGGGGGGGGCTATTTTCTGGAAGCTGTTGGAGCAAAATCAAGGGGGTTCATTGAGGATCTGGCCTGGAGATTCACAGGAGAAGTGTCTGGCCGATATTGGACAGGAGGAATCCAAGTATCTCACAAGTAGAGGCCTGAACATGGGATCCCAGTGACTGTCTGCTGTTTAACCCCTTGTGTGACTGGGTCAGTGTGGCTGAATAGGGGATTGCCCTGCTGTCCCAGGAATCCTTGTGTTCCTAGTCTCCGCCCAGAGGGAGATTTCCCTGGGGAGAGTAGAGAGAAAAGAGAGAGCGCCCACCAATTATTTTGTGCACTAAATTTGGAGCATCCCAAAGCTTCCACCACCCCAACCGAGTCCAGCCAGTATTAAAGCATAAAAAGTCACCCTTTTGCCTCGTCATTAAAGAATGAGACTGTTCGAGTGGTCGGGTGCCTGGCTGCCTGTATACGGGAACGGAGAACCTGGGTCAAATCAGCGGGATCTGTCTGCTCTATACTACTATCTTGGGAAGTAGAAGGACAAAGCGGCACTCGATGAAAGTCAAACTGTAGAGTTTAATTTGCTGCAATACCCACCTTCAGTCCAGGGATGTCCCTCACAGTCTTTTCAGTGTGCCACTAGATGTTGCCAGTCTTACTGGATAAAGGACAATCAGAGCAGGGACCTCCTACCCTCTTGTATTGAACTGCATTGTCTCCCGTTAGCACTGTAAAGCACTGAGCAAACTGTTGGGGCCATAAATCCTGTATAATAATAATAACCCACTTTCTCTGAGCCCAGATTGCCACCCTCTGGAAGAGAAGAGGGGAGACCCATGACATCACCAGGCCAGCTATAAGACTCTTGATGCAAGGCCACTAACCCCTTCCAGTCCAGATACTTTCCCCCCCTTCCAGTCCGGACACTTTCATCCCCTTCAGGTCAGGACACTTCCCCCCCTTCCAGTCCGGACACTTTCACCCCCTTCCAGTCCGGACACTTTCCCCCCCTTCCAGTCCGGACACTTTCCCCCCTTCCAGTCCCGACGCTTCCCCCCCCCCCTTCCGGTCCGGACGCTTTCCCCCCCCCCCTTCCGGTCCGGACGCTTTCCCCCCCCCTTCCGGTCCGGACGCTTTTCCCCCCCCCCTTCCGGTCCGGACGCTTTCCCCCCCCCTCCCGGTCCGGACGCTTTCCCCCCCCCTTCCGGTCCGGACACTTTCCCCCCCCCTTCCAGTCCGGACACTTTCCCCCCCCTTCCAGTCCGGACACTTTCCCCCCCCTTCCAGTCCGGACACTTTCCCCCCCTTCCAGTCCGGACACTTTCCCCCCCCTTCCAGTCCGGACACTTTCCCCCCCCTTCCAGTCCGGACACTTTCCCCCCCTTCCAGTCCGGACACTTTCCCCCCCCTTCCAGTCTGGACACTTTCCCCCCCTTCCAGTCTGGACACTTTCCCCCCCTTCCAGTCTGGACACTTTCCCCCCCCTTCCAGTCTGGACACTTTCCCCCCCTTCCAGTCCGGACACTTTCACCCCCTTCCAGTCTGGACACTTTCCCCCCCCTTCCAGTCTGGACACTTTCCCCCCCCCTTCCAGTCTGGACACTTTCCCCCCCTTCCAGTCTGGACACTTTCCCCCCCTTCCAGTCCGGACACTTTCCCCCCTTCCAGTCTGGACACTTTCCCCCCCCTTCCAGTCCAGGCCAATTTTCAGCTTTCAGCGCTATCACACTTTGAATGACAATTGCGCGGTCATGCAACACTGTACCCATATGAATTTTTTAGAATTTTTTGAGACAGATAAAGCTTTATTTTGGTGGTATTTATTCACCGCTGGGGTTTTTTTTTGCTATATAAATGAAAATGTCCAAAAATTTTGAAAAAAAGTGTTTTTCTTATAACATTTTGCAAATAAATAATATTTCATCATAAATCTCGGCCAAAAGTTACTTGGCTACCTTTTTAGTAAAAAAAATAAATAACCCAAATTAGTTTATAACAAAAAATTATAACTGTGACGGGGGTGTAGGCAGGACAGAACACACGGAGGAGGATAAACACACAAAGCTTTATTGACATTTGGGAGACACTCCATCAGGGTAGGAAGGTAGCGTTCAGGTACCCAAACAAGGGAAATAGAGGGCGGAGCCCGAAGTAATTGTAATCCTGCCCACGATAGGGCAAAATTGGAGTCTCTGGTAAATTGTAATCCAGGCAGGGTAATGGAGGGGCTCACGGACAGTCCAGGCAGGGGTATAGACACTCACAGTTCTGGCAGGGGTCCCTTCTGGCTCCCAGTGGCTGGCAGCAGGCAACAACAACCCTCAGTACACGGCAGTTAATCCACACAGCAGGTAGTTCTGGCACAGAGCAGCAGCGGGTAATCCTGGCCCCAGAGTATTAGACAGAGTGCCAGAGGGTAATAGTCCTGACCTCGGGGTATTATGCAGAGTGCCCAGCGGGGATGGCTGCGGAGGTCCGGTCCCAACCCGGACCTCCCAATGGCTTTGAGGACAGCAGCGGCAGAAGATGCCGGCCGGGTCCTTCGCCGGCCTTTTTAAGGTCCGGCCCAGTGCCGCGTTGCCAGGCAACAAGGCACGCCCCCTTGACTTGGGCCGTGCTCTCGAGAGCGCGGCCTTTGCCTTCGGCGGGTGCAGGGCGCGGGCAGCCTCGTGCCCGTGCTGCACCCGCCGGGGGGCGTGCGGCGGACGATCGGCGGCCCTGCGCCGGAACCCCTAGCGGAGGGTCACCCCTCTCCCGGCTATATGGCCGGGAGAGATGTGAGTTCCGCCGCAAGGGTCACTTTCCTCCCATCCTGCGCAGCCTGTCTTCAAATGCTGTGGCAGGATGCGGGGAGGTGACAAGGGGGGGGGGGGCGAGGTGACACTTCTCATTCTGTCCAGCTGTAAGCCGTGTACCGGGGGGGGCTCCCCAGGATACAGTGAAGTCACGAACGAGGAAAGCAACCCCAACACCAGCTTTTGCCACAACAGAATTTTACTTAGATGCGGCAAATAAACACAACCACAAATGCTGGAATATACAATAAATTTACATCCACCCAGCCCAAAGGCTGAGACCCTTTTGCTGCACAGCACGGCGCCTCCTGATGGATGAAGGTAGAAGGTGTAGTGATTTACCTACTGGGGGGCACAACTAAGCTGCCACACCTTACCTGTTATTACCCTACAGAGCAGGAATCAGTGTATGGGGGTACGGGATGGGCTAGCCTGCGGTGCAGCACAACAGCTTACAATCTTACACAAATCTACAGGATTCCCCTCCCATAACTGGTCCTGTAGCACGTGCCTGAGTATTCCTGCTGAGCAAAACACCAGTCTGGATTGAGTTTGTGGGATTTTATCAGCTCTCCAATGTGAAATGTCACTTTAAGTTGTGGAGTCCTTCCAATAATCAGTAACAACACTTGTGGCCTGACACAGACAGAGACCCTAACTAACTAACTATAGGCCTGGACTCAGTCTCAAGGAGCCAACACTGAAATGAGGTGCGTGCACGATCCTACCGACCCGGGTCTGCTTTGCATCCGCTGGTGACTCTGAACAGAACAAATGTCTCTCCAACAGGCCTGCGATATTGCAGTGTATGCTGCGCTGTTCCTTTGCTCTCATCAGCTTCCTGGTAGAAATCTCATCAGCTTCCTGGCAGCAATCTCATCAGCTTCACCCAGCTGCAGCTCACACGGCCCCTTCATTCACCATTCTCCAGAACATGGCTCCTGTCTCCTCTTCCTGTTTCCTCAACTCCAACTCTGTGTGAATATACAAATATTTATGCAGTCTGAGGCTGTGTTAGAAAAACAGTGACATCTTGTGGCTAAACCGCAGAATGTCAGTCAAAACATCAATTTACTTCCACACAGTGTTCAAACAATGAGAGCTGTTTCCCCATCTCACACAGCCTATCTTCAAAGGACAGGATGAGAAGTCATGACAAGGGGGGAGAGCGGAGTGTGAGGGAACACAGGGAAGACACAGGCACCAAGGGGGGGGGGGGTGGCAGGAGAGGAGAAGGCACTCAGCGACAATAACTTTTCAATTTTTTTTTTACATTTTATTAAAATTGTTGAGGTGCCAAGTTCTTGCTATAATGAAACTGCAATGGCAATAGCGTAATCTCATAGGAAACAATGAAAAGAGTTATTGTAAGGGCTCATGTACAACACAGCTGATAAACTGACGTTCAGGAGCAGTTGTGCGTTTTTTTCCAGCAGCCCCTGAACTCTCCTTTATGGTCTCCTATGTATCCATGTACACATCATCCTTTACAGTCGTTTACAGGCAGTTGAGGTTACAGGCATTCTCTTCAAAGCAGCAAAATTGCGTTCAGGAGTAGAGTTTACTGGTGTTTCAAACACCAAACGCTTGTAAACACGTGTAAACGCAGTTAAACGCATTTATGCGCCTTTGTGTTTAGAAGCATTTTTTGGCTGGTCTGTATCCAGATGCTGTCCGGAGCCTTTTTTCTTCATCAAAAATGCACGCACAGCATTTTCCATGTATTCAAATGGACCCGGTACACCGGCGCAGTCAGTTCCAAGTTTCGTGTGAGGAAACAATTGTAGAACGCGCCGCATTATGCTCATGATGGGATCCATAGTGACTACAACCAGAAAAGACTGATCATCTCCACACATACTGCTCTCCCCGCTTCTGCTCTCTCTGCTTCTGCTCTCCCCGCTTCTGCTCTCCCCGCTTCTGCTCTCTCTGCTTCTGCTCTCTCTGCTTCTGCTCTCCCCGCTTCTGCTCTCCCTCCTTCTGCTCTCTCTGCTTCTGCTCTCCCCGCTTCTGCTCTCCCCGCTTCTGCTCTCCCCGCTTCTGCTCTCCCTCCTTCTGCTCTCTCTGCTTCCCCCGCTTCTGCTCTCCCTCCTTCTGCTCTCTCTGCTTCTGCTCTCCCCGCTTCTACTCTCCCTGCTTCTGCTCTCTCTGCTTCTGCTCTCCCCGCTTCTGCTCTCCCTCCTTCTGCTCTCTCTGCTTCTGCTCTCCCCGCTTCTGCTCTCCCTCCTTCTGCTCTCTCTGCTTCTGCTCTCCCTGCCTCTGCTCTCCTTGCTTCTGCTCTCTCTGCTTCTGCTCTCCCTGCTTCTGCTCTCTCTGCTTCTGCTGTCTCTGCTTCTGCTCTCCCTGCCTCTGCTCTCCTTGCTTCTGCTCTCTCTGCTTCTGCTCTCCCTGCTTCTACTCTCTCTGCTTCTGCTCTCTCTGCTTCTGCTCCCTCTGCCTCTGCTCTCCCTGCTTCTGCTCTCCCTGCTTCTGCTCTCCCTGCTTCTGCTCTCTCTGCTTCTGCTCTCCCTGCTTCTGCTCTCCCTGCTTCTGCTCTCTCTGCTTCTGCTCTCTCTGCTTCTGCTCTCCCTGCTTCTGCACTCTCTGCTTCTGCTCTCCCCGCTTCTGCTCTCCCTGCTTCTGCTCCCTCTGCTTCTCCCCTCTCTATTTCTCCCAAAATGTCTGAAATAGGTAATTATTTACTATTTTTCAGTGCATTCTGGGCATTTGGGAAGGTCTCCTGAGGTTATCTTTTAAAAACGCTTTTAAACGCAAATGTGCCTAAATGCGGTATGCAAACATGGATAAACTGACGTTTTTTAACCTACGTTTTCCAACAGTCAGTTTCCATCGCTCAGAAGAGTTTTCCAAACACCCCGTGTCCATGAGCTGTTATTGTTAGGGCTCATGTACGCTGCAGACGCTGAACTGACATTTAGGAGCAGTTGTGCATTTTTTTCAGCAGCCCCTGAACACTCCTTTATTTTTTCTTCTGTGACTGAGTACACATCGTCCTTTATAGTAGTTTACAGGCAGTTGAGGTTACAGGCATTTTCTTGAAAACACCAAAATCGCGTTCAGAAGTATTTATCGGCATTTCAAATGCTTGTAAACGCGGTTAAACACATTTATGCGCATTTACGTTTAGAAGCGTTTTTTGGCTGGTCCATATCCAGATGCTGTCCAGAGCCTTTTACCATCATCAGAAATGCATGCAAAGCGTTTTCCATGTATTCAAATGGAATCGGTACACCAGCGCTGTCAGTTCCAGGTTCCGCGTGAAGGAAAAAATGGCAGAACGCGCCGCATTATGTTCATGATGGGATTCATAGTGACTACAACCAGAAAAGACCGATCATCTCCACACATACTGCTCTCTCCGCTTCTGCTCTCTCTGCTTCTGCTCTCTCCGCTTCTGCTCTCCCTGCTTCTGCTCTCCCCGCTTCTGCTCTCCCTGCTTCTGCTCTCCCCGCTTCTGCTCCCTCTGCTTCTGCTCTCTCTGCTTCTGCTCTCTCTGCTTCTGCTCTCTCTGCTTCTGCTCTCTCTCTGCCTCTGCTCTCCCTGCTTCTGCTCTCCCTGCTTCTGCTCTCCCTGCTTCTGCTCTCTCCGCTTCTGCTCTCCCCGCTTCTGCTCCCTCTGCTTCTGCTCTCTCTGCTTCTGCTCTCCCTGCTTCTGCTCTCTCTGCTTCTGCTCTCCCTGCTTCTGCTCTCCCTGCTTCTGCTCTCTCTGCTTCTGCTCTCTCTGCTCTCTCTCTCTCAAAATGTCTGAAATAGTTAATCGTTTACTATTTTTCAGTGCATTCTGGGCATTTGGGAGGGTCTCCTGAGGTTATCTTTTAAAAACACTTCTAAACGCAAACGTGGCTAAATGCGCATAAAGGCGGTGTACAAACGCGCTAAACAGACGTTTTTCAACTTACGTTTTCTAGCAGTCAGTGTCCAGCGGTCAGAAGAGTTTTCCACATGCTCCGTGTACATGAGCCCTTAGACGGTTCCAGTGTCTCCTTTTGTCCTGGTTACCCTGAACCCACATACTCCACACATTCTATCACACCTGAAGTGAAGCGCTAAAACCAGTCCGAGCATGCTCAGTCCGATCTGCAGACAAAAATCTGCAAGCGAAGGACAACAGAATGTGCAAAGCTCAGGGGACTATGTCCTGATAAGAAGGACATTTACAGAGATAGAAGGAGAACTTGATAGGCAAAGCCGTATTAATCTGCAGGATCAAAGGGAGCAATGAGACCATCAGGCCGTATCTCGGTGGAAACAGAATCTGCATTCGGTAAATACAATGGATACAACTGAGGGAAGAGCCATACATGGGACTCTTTTCTACAATTGAAGGAGAGCGATACATGGGACTCTTTTCTACAATTGAAGGAAGAGCGATACATGGGACTCTTTTCTACAATTGAAGGAAGAGCGATACATGGGACTCTTTTCTACAATTGAAGGAAGAGCGATACATGGGACTCTTTTCTACAACTGAAGGAAGAGCGATACATGGGACTCTTTTCGGAGGTCACATGGCTTAATAATAACAACATTGTGGCAATTTGAATCATTTTCCTGAAGGCCAAAAAGGGTCTAACCTAAAATATATATAGCCGTTGGTGCAGTATACTCTGTACAGAATGCCTCTGGTTGCACCAATGAGATCGCCGCTTGTAGATATTCCATGGCGGTGGGGAACGTCCAGCAGGACACCCTGAGCCTACCAGGACTCCAATGTGACAGAAGAGCTTTCTTGACCCAACCAGAAACCATCACCCACTGGAACCCAAACTGGGGATTATTAGGACTCATCAGCATCGGGCTGAAATGGTGACAATGAATGGAGAGTTTGACCACCTGGGATAGTGGTGCCCCCTTCGGGCCGTATTATTACAACATGATGGATGCCATTCACGGGATCACAGTGTAATAATGATTGCTTAGGCCTCACATACACTGCTACTCATAAACCTGAGTTTAGGAGATTTTGGCATTTTTTTTTGCCAAAGCCCCTGAACTCGATTCAATAAAAGCCTACGTGTCCATGTACACCTAGGCTTTTACCAGAGTATAGGGGCAGTTAAACTTTCTTCTTCTGAACGCAGAATAATCGTGTTCAGGAGAGGAGCGTTTTGGCAAAAAAACACTAAACGCGGCAAAAATGCATGTAAACAGAGCTAAACATGTCTAAACCCCACCCAGATGACCATGTCTCGGCACTGGGCACAGATGACCCCACCCAGATGACCATATCCCAGTACTGGACACAGACGACCCCGCCTAGATGACCATGTCCCGGCACTGGGCACAGATGACCCCACCGAGATGACTATGTCCTGGCACTGGGCACAGATGATCCCGCTCAGATGACCATGTCCCGGCACTGGGCACAGATGACCCCACCCAGATTATCATCTCCCAGCACTGGGCATAGACGACCCCACCCAGATGACCATATCCCAGTACTGGGCACAAACAACCCCACCCAGATGATCATCTCCCAGCAGTGGACACAGACGACCCCGCCTAGATGACCATGTCCCGGAACTGGGCACAAATGACCCCACCCAGATGACCATCTCACAGCACTGGGCACAGACGACCCCACCCAGAGGACCATGTCCCGACACTGGATACAGACGATCCCTCCCAGATGACCATGTCCCAGCACTGGGCACAGACAACCCCGCCCAGATGATCATGTCCCAGCACTGGGCACAGACAACCCCACCCAGATGATCATGTCCCAGCACTGGGCACAGACGACCCCGCTCATATGACCATGTCCTGGCACTGGGCACAAATGACCCCACCCAGATGACCATCTCACAGCACTGGGCACAAACGACCCCACCCAGAGGACCATGTCCCAACACTGGATGCAGATGACCCCGCCCAGATGACCATGTCCCGGCACTGGGCACAGACGATCCCGCTCAGATGATCATGTCCTGAAGTGGGCACAGACGACCCCGCTCAGATGACCATGTCCCGGCACTGGGCACAGATGATCCCACCCAGATGACCATGTCCCGGCACTGGGCACAGATGATCCCACCCAGATGACCATGTCCCGGCACTGGGCACAGACGACTCTGCCCAGATGACCATGTCCCAACACTGGGCATAGATGATCCCTCCCAGATGATCATGTCCCGGAATTGGGCACAGATGATCCCGCTCAGATGACCATGTCCCGACACTAGGCACAGACGATCCCACCCTGATTACCATGTCCCGGCACTGGGCACAGACGACTCTGCCCAGATGACCATGTCCCAACACTGGGCATAGATGATCCCTCCCAGATGATCATTTCCCGGAATTGGGCACAGACGATCCCACCCAGATGACCATGTCCCGGCACTGGGCACAGATGATCCCACCCAGATGACCATGTCCCGGCACTGGGCACAGACGATCCCACCCAGATGACCATGTCCCGGCACTGGGCACAGATGATCCCACCCAGATGACCATCTCCCAGCACTGGGCACAGACGATCCCACCCAGATGACCATGTCCCGGCACTGGGCACAGACGATCCCACCCAGATGACCATGTCCCAGACTGGGCACAGACGATCCCGCTCAGATGACCATGTCCCGACACTGTGCACAGACGACCCCACCCAGATGACCATGTCCCGGCCCGGGCACAGACGACCCCACCCAGATGACCATGTCCCGGCCCGGGCACAGACTACACCACCCACACACACAATAGTGTGATCCTAGCCTAACGCAGGCCATACACGGGCCAAACTTCGTGTGTTTTGTAATTCGATGGCGCCACCATTGATTTCGAAATTTGATCAACCAAACCTTTCATTTCACCTCGTGTTGCTACAGAAAATAATTTTTGTGGCCAAGAATTTTCTTTTCTCTCCAGGTCACCGCTCTTGCTCATTTCTTTTTTGATGACATTTCTCGCATGATTCTCCCATCATCGATTAGAAATTTGTTTGTTTTTCAAAAAAGTTCCAACATGGCCGATCACTCAGATTTGATGGTCGCTCGAAAATCGGCCGTTGCTGTGGCCCCACTAATGGCACAAAATTCGAACGAAAATTCTTAGAAAAGATTTTCGAAAGAAATTCATTCAGAATTCGACCCGCGTATGGCCGGTGTCAGTCAGTGCAGGCTACGCTGACCATACCAAGGACGGGAAGCACGCTGGGAGGCCGGAGTTCCCCTTTACAAGGCAGCCCTACGCTCTCGGTTCAGGCAAAGCGCCTCTCTCTTCTCTCTTGTTTGCTCGGGGTAAACATATTTTTATCTTGAACTTTTGCTGTTTTTTTTGTGTCTGCCAGCAGAAAAGCAGCTATTTATGAAGTGGAAGTTTAACAGATGCATTGCTAACGATCGGTAAGCGCGCAAGCCAAATAAATAAGAAAATCGGCCTCCCCACGGCACCATTGCCGAATACAGCACCTCACTTTCATTAAATACCTCCCTTCGGCCTACTTGACTTTTCAGCATGCCTTTTTAATAATGATATTTCAGCAGAATCTGCTCCCTTTCCACCGCCAACCCCCACACCCATCCACCGCGCAAAATGATGCCAGTAAAATAAAGTGTTATAAATCCGGTGACATTTCCAGTCAAATTAAGTCAGCATTAAGGCCGTGTGTTTACAGTGTGTTCAAAAAGCTCTTCCAATATTTACTGTGGTGTATAGTCCTCGCGGTGCAGGAGGGACCGCGCTATATTACCATCCATCTCTCACACCTGCGCCAAATGAGACTCCATGACCTTGTGACATCCAGAGAGAGAAGACAGAACAAAGGGCGGCCAATCAGGGGCTACACTTGTGTATGTGTGTGTGTGTATATATATATATAGAGAGAGAGAGTATATATAAAAATTTTGTATTTATATATATATATATATATATATATATACACATACACAGTATATATATATATATATATATTAGATAGATAGATAGATAGATAGATAGATAGATAGATAGATAGATAATAGATAGATAGATAGATAGATAGATAGATAGATAGATAGATAATAGATAGATAGATAGATAGATAGATAGATAGATAGATAGATAGATAATAGATAGATAGATAGATAGATAGATAATAGATAGATAGATAGATAGATAATAGATAGATAGATAATAGGTAGATAGATAGATAATAGATAGATAGATAGATAGATAGATAGATAGATAGATAGATAATAGATAGATAGATAATAGATAGATAGATAATAGATAGATAGATAGATAGATAGATAATAGATAGATAGATAATAGATAGATAGATAGATAGATAATAGATAGATAATAGATAGATAGATAATAGGTAGATAGATAGATAGATAATAGATAGATAGATAGATAGATAGATAATAGATAGATAGATAGATAGATATACACAGAGAAAGTATACATACAGTATATATACACACACACTATATTGCCCCAAGTATTGGGCCGCCAGCCTTTCCACACACATGACCTTTAATGGCCCCCCAGTCTTAGTCTGTAGGGTGCAATATTGAGTTAGCCCCGCCCTTTCCACACACATGACCTTTAATGGCCCCCCAGTCTGAGTCCGTAGGGTTCAATATTGAGTTGGCCCCGCCCTTTGCAGCTATAACAGCTTCAACTATTCTGGGAAGGCCGTCCACAAGGTTTAGGAGGGTGTCTATGGGAAGGTTGGACCATTCTTCCAGAAGCACATTTGTCAGGTCAGGCACTGATGTCGGGGGAGGAGGCCTGGCTCGCAGTCTCCGCTCTAATTCATCCCAAAGGTGTTCTATGGGGTTAAGGTCAGGACTCTGTGCAGGACAGTCAAGTTCCTCCACCCCAAACTGGCTCCTCCATGTCTTTATGGACCTTGCTTTGTGCACTGGGGGGCAGTCATGTTGGAACAGGAAGGGGCCATCCCCAAACTCTTCCCACAAAGTTAGGAGCATGAAATTGTCCAAAATGTCACCTTAAGACTTCCCTTCACCGGAACTAGGGGGCCAAGGCCACCCCCTGAATAACACCCCCACACCATAACCCCCCCTCCAGCACACTTTACACTTGGCACAATGCAGTTAGGCAAGTACCATTCTCCTGGCAACCGCCAAACCCAGACACGTCCATTGGATTGCCAGACAGAGAAGCGTGATTGGTCACTCCAGAGAACACGTCTCCCCTGCTCTAGAGTCCAGTGGCGGCGTGCTTTACACCACGGCATCCAACGCTTTGCATTGCACTTGGTGATGGAAGGCTTGGATGCAGCTGCTCGGCCATGGAAACCCATTCCATGAAGCTCTCTACGCACTGTTGTTGGGCTCATCTGAAGGCCACACCAAGTTTGGAGGTCTTTAGCTATTGACTTTGCAGACAGTTGGCGACTTCTGCGCACTGTGCGCTTCAGCATGCGCTGACCCCGCCCTGTCATGTGACGTGGCCTACCACTTGGTGGCTGAGTGGCTGTTGTTCCCAGTTGCTTCCACTTTGTTATAATCCCACTAACAGTGGAGCGTGGAATATTTAGCCAGGAAATGTCACGGATGGACTTATTGCCCAGGTGGCCACCTATCACGGGACCACGCTTGGAGTCACTGAGCTCCTGAGAGCGACCCATTCTTTCACCAATGTTTGTAGAAGCAGTCTGCATGCCTAGGGGCTTGATTGTATACACCTGTGTCCATGGAGGGGATTGGAACACCTGAATCACATGATATGGAGGGGATTGGAACACCTGAACCACATGATATGGAGGGGATTGGAACACCTGAATCATATGATATGGAGGGGATTGGGACACCTGAATCACATGATTGGGAGGGGATTGGAACACCTGAATCATATGATATGGAGGGGATTGGGACACCTGAATCACATGATATGGAGGGGTTTGGAACACCTGAATCACATGATATGGAGGGGATTGGAACACCTGAATCACATGATATGGAGGGGATTGGAACACCTGAATCATATGATATGGAGGGGATTGGGACACATGCATCACATGATATGAAGGGGATTGGGACACCTGAATCACATGATATGGAGGGGATTGGAACACCTGAATCACATGATTTGGAGAGTTGTCCATATAATAAATGTCTGTTATTATTATTATTATACAGGATTTATGGCCCCAACAGTTTGCTCAGCGCTGTACAATATAACGGGAGACAATACAGCAACAATACAGATCAATACAAGAGGGATAGGAGGGCCCTGATCCAATGAGCTTACTGAGTGGAGAAAATTGTATTTTGGGGGTTTTCTCCTGGTTTTGTAATTCCCAGATTGGGTTCTGTAGTCAGGAGGCTTCCAAGAGTATTGGGAGGGAAGAAGCCTCTAACCCTGGTTTCAGGTTTTACAACCTGTCAGGAGGGAAGGAACCAGCCCAGCGTAAGGCCTGAAAGTAGCTACAACCCATTAAGCTACAGGAACAGGACAGTGTGAGGACCTCTACACCCCGGGGCCACAGAAAGGAGAGGCCGGCCAGGTACAAGACTCAACTAGCTCTCCCTGGGATTGCTTCATTGTAGATCTTGAAATCCCTTTCACAGGAACACCCTCAGGACAGCCAGGTGGATGAGGAGATTTTCATCTGGGGTCTGAGGAGATTCATCAAAGAGGATGATTTTTGCTCATTTTTGCTGAGAAGTTTGTCCTCAAAGTTGTACAGTTCCTTGGGCATCCCATGTACCCCTAGATCCCATTCCAGTTGTTAGCTCCTAATAAAAACAAAAAAAACAAGCTCAAGGACTGTTTTACTGACTTCGGATGAGAGTGCTGGAAAATGCGTGTTGCTGGCTGTGCAGAGATTATGGGGAACCAAACATCCAGCGGCCCTCAAGAGGGTAGCGCTACGTTCTGCTAGTCTGCTGTTCAGTGTGATCTGCTGCTGCCAGCCTGAAATCTAAAAATGCGTGGAAGTGTCTAGATGATAGGTGTGGGGCTACGCAGATGACACAAATCCCCCCCAAATGTCAGGATGGTACAAATCCCCCCAAATGTCAGGGCAGGACAAATCCCCCCAAATGCCAGGACAGTACAAATTCCCTCCAAATGCCAGGACGGTACAAATGCCCCCCAAATGTCAGGACAGTACAAATCCCCCCATATGCCAGGACAGTACAAATCCCCCCCAAATGTCAGGACAGTACAAATCCCCCCATATGCCAGGACAGTACAAATCCCCCCCAAATGTCAGGACAGTACAAATCCCCCCATATGCCAGGACAGTACAAATCCCCCCCAAATGTCAGGATGGTACAAATCCCCCCATATGCCAGGACAGTACAAATCCCCCCCAAATGTCAGGACGGTACAAATCCCCCCCAAATGTCAGGACAGTACAAATCCCCCCAAATGTCAGGACAGTACAAATCCCCCCAAATGCCAGGACAGTACAAACCCCCCCAAATGATCCCTTTTTGGAAAGTAGAAAATCCCCCCAAATGTCAGGACAGTACAACCCCCCCCCCAAATGATCCCTTTTTGGAAAGTAAAAAATCCCCCCCAAATGTCAGGACAGTACAAATCCCCCCAAATGTCAGGAAAGTACAAATCCCCCCAAATGTCAGGACGGTACAAATCCCCCCAAATGTCAGGACAGTACAAATCCCCCCAAATGTCAGGACAGTACAAATCCCCCCAAATGTCAGGACAGTACAAATCCCCCCAAATGTCAGGACAGTACAATTCCCCCCAAATGTCAGGATGGTACAAATCCCCCCAAATGTCAGGACAGTACAAATCCCCCCAAATGTCAGGACGGTACAAATCCGCCCAAATGTCAGGACGGTACAAATCCCCCCAAATGTCAGGACAGTACAAATCCCCCCCAAATGTCAGGACAGTACAAATCCCCCCAAATGCCAGGATAGTACAAATCCCCCCCAAATGTCAGGAAGGTACAAATCCCCCCCAAATGTCAGGACGGTACAAATCCCCCCCAAATGTCAGGAAAGTACAAATCTCCCCAAATGTCAGGAAAGTACAAATCTCCCCAAATGCCAGGACGGTACAAATTCCCCCAAATGTCAGGACAATATAAATTCCCCCAAATGTCAGGACAGTACAAATCCCCCCCCCCCCTCCTCAATGATCCCTTTTTGGAAAGTAGAAAGTCCAAGGTATTTATGAAGGGTTTTATACATTTTTGCCACACTTATGGTGCATTTTCCATTCATTTCAATGAGGGAGGACAGATGAGGGAGACACTGATGGTGGAGGAAAGATGAGGGGGACACTGATGGTGGAGGAAAGATGAGGGGGACACTGATGTCGGAGGACAGATGAGGGGGACACTGATGTCGGAAGACAGATGAGGGGGACACTGATGGTGGAGGAAAGATGAGGGGGACACTGATGGTGGAGGACAGATGAGGGGGACACTGATGTCGGAGGACAGATGAGGGGGACACTGATGTCGGAGGACAGATGAGGGGGACACTGATGTCGGAGGACAGATGAGGGGGACACTGATGTCGGAGGACAGATGAGGGAGACACTGATGGTGGAGGACAGATGAGGGGGGCACTGATGTTGGAGGACAGATGAGGGAGACACTGATCTTGGAGGACAGATGAGGGGGACACTGATGGTGGAGGAAAGATGAGGGGGACACTGATGGTGGAGGAAAGATGAGGGGGACACTGATGGCGGGGGACAGATGAGGGGGACACTGATGGCGGGGGACAGATGAGGGGGACACTGATGGTGGGGGACAGATGAGGGGGACACTGATGGCGGGGGAAAGATGAGGGGGACACTGATGGTAAGGGAGAGATGAGGGGGGCACTGATGGTGGGGGACAGATGATGGGATCACTGATGGTGGAGGACAGATGACGGGGCACTGATGGGGGGCAGATGAGGGGGACACTGATGGGAGAGGACAGATGAGGGGGACACTGATGGTGGGGGACAGATTGTGAGATCACTGATGGTGGAGGACAGATGAGGGGGGCACTGATGGGGGGCAGATGAGGGGGACACTGATGGTGGGGGACAGATGAGGGGAGCACTGATGGTGGGGGACAAATGATGAGATCACTGATGGTGGAGGACAGATGAGGGGGACACTGATGGTGGAGGACAGATGAGGGGGACATTGATGGTGGGGGACAGATGAGGGGAGCACTGATGGTGGGGGACAGATGAGGGGGGCACTGATGGTGGGGGACTGACGGAAGGGGTCCCGGATGAGGATTCTCTGATGAAGGGGTCACTGATGAATTAGTGTATGATGGGGGGAGGGGTGGACTGATGAGGGGGTCACTGATGAGTTAGTGTATGATGGGGGAGGGGTGGACTGATGAGTTAGTGTATGATGGGGGGGTGACTGATGAGGGAGTGTATGATGGGGGGAGAGGTGGACTGATGAGGGGGTCACTGATGAGGGGGTGTATGATGGGGGAGGGGTGGACTGATGAGGGGGTCACTGATGAGATAGTGTATGATGGGGGGGACTGATGAGGGGGTGTATGATGGAGGGGACTGATGAGGGGGTGTATGATGGGGGGGTGGACTGATGAGTTAGTGTATGATGGGGGGGGGGGGGTGGACTGATGAGGAGGTGTATGATGGGGGAGGGGTGGACTGATGAGGGAGTGTATGATGGGGGGGACTGATGAGGGGGTGTATGATGGGGGGACTGATGAGGGGGTGTATGATGGGGGGACTGATGAAGGGGTGTATGATGGGGGGGTGGACTGCTGAAGGGGTCACTGATGAGTTAGTGTATGATGGGGAAGGGCTGGACTAATGAGGGGGTGTATGATGGGGGGTAGACTGATGGGTTAGTGTATGATTGGGGAGGGGTGGACTGATTAGGGGGTATATGATGGAGGGGGGGTGGACTGATGAGTTAGTGTATGATGGGGGGGGGAGGGGTCGACTGGTGAGTCAGTGTATGATGGAGGGGGGGTGGACTGATGAGGGGGTGTATGATGGGGGGACTGATGAGGGGGTGTATGATGGGGGGAGGGGTGGACTGATGAGGGGTGTATGATGGGGGGAGGGGTGGACTGATGAGGGGGTGTATGATGGGGGGAGGGGTGAACTGATGAGGGGTGTATGATGGGGGTGGACTGATGGGGGGTGTATGATGGGGGGAAGGGGTGGATTGATGAGGGGTGTATGATGGGGGAAGGGGTGGACTGATGAGGGGGTGTATGATGAGGGAAGGGGTGGACTGATGAGGGGTGTATGATGGGGGGGTGGACTAATGAGGGGGTGTATGATGGGGGGTAGACTGATGGGTTAGTGTATGATGGGGGGGGAGGGGTGGACTGATTAGGGGGTATATGATGGAGGGGGGGTGGACTGATGAGTTAGTGTATGATGGGGGGGGAGGGGTGGACTGGTGAGTCAGTGTATGATGGAGGGGGGGTGGACTGATGAGGGGGTGTATGATGGGGGGATGGGGGGACTGATGAGGGGGTGTATGATGGGGGGAGGGGTGGACTGATGAGGGGGTGTATGATGGGGGGGAGGGGTGAACTGATGAGGGGGTGTATGATGGGGGGGAGGGGTGGACTGATGAGGGGTGTATGATGGGGGTGGACTGATGGGGGGTGTATGATGGGGGGAAGGGGTGGATTGATGAGGGGTGTATGATGGGGGAAGGGGTGGACTGATGAGGGGGTGTATGATGAGGGAAGGGGTGGACTGATGAGGGGTGTATGATGGGGGGGTGGACTGATGAGGGGGTGTATGATGGGGGGGGGGGTGGACTGATGAGGGGTGTATGATGGGAGGGGGACTGATGAGGGGGTGTATGATGAGGGGGTGATGGTGTAGGATGTGATGTCAATCTGTACATAACAGACGTGTATGAGAAGTGATGTGACACGGATGTCTCTGCACGTGCAGTGTGCATAGTTTCCATGCACGCTCGGTGTGGATGATCCCCGAGACGTTTGTTTTGGATTATGATCTCCTGGGTGTGATCTGTAAATGCTAACGATGTAAAACCAGCAACATTGTATCGTGTGTCGTATTCGATTTGATGGAAGCCGCATTAGTGCACTCGCAACAAAACGACTGAATAGCATCTGTGATCCTTTTTTTATTATTATACGGGATGTTCACTCTGATACATTGTTCTGCGGTAGGTTCGGAGTTCTTCCCCTTCTATGGGATCCGCGCAGTAATTAGGAGAAAGGGAAGACGCAGGGAAGACGCAGGGAAGACGCAGGGAAGACGAAGAGAAGACGCAGGGAAGACGCAGGGAAGACGCAGGGAAGACGCAGGGAAGATGCAGGGAAGACAGGGGACACGCCCCAAATGCTGAAAATGTAACCGTACAAATAAAAAAACCCAAAGTATCATCCCCGTAGTCCTCTGTTACAATGTATCGCATTAATTGTCGCACGCGATCGATCTCGCCTTAGCCCAGGGTCGCGCACCGTGTGAGGTTCCTGTATCCGGGGACTACAAGTCCCAGCAGGAGCTCCCATGCTCTGAAATTCCTGGCCGGCCGGGAAGCCCAGACTTCTCTCTGCTTTATTCTGCAGCCATTTATGGATTCTACAGAAAGCCGACCAATGGGCTCGTTTATTTCAGTGGAGCTTTGCTGCCACCTAGTGGGAAAATAGGATATTACGTGTGACTAGAGTTCGGTCCACACATCCTTGGATCAGATGGAACACGAATCCGGAACGACTTTCCATTTCTCATATTTATACAACGCCAATATTTACCGACATTTTATTTTATAGGAACTTCTATTGTCATCACTTTGGCGGCAACCTATACCATGGCGGTGATGGAGCGTGGAGCAAGGGGTGCGGAGGTCACCCCAATAACTGGTCTGTCGTCTCAGATATCATGAGATAAATAATCGTAGACTTCTGGAGACATGTGTAGCCTCAGGAGCATCATGGCCTTCAGAAGCCTCCCTGTGCCTCCCTCGCCTACCGGGCACTTCTACCCCCTTCCTGCCTACAGGGCACTTCTACCCCCTCCCTGCCTACCGGGCACTTCTACCCCCTCCCTGCCTACAGGACACTTCTACCCCCTCCCTGCCTACCGGGCACTTCTACCCCCTCCCTGCCTACAGGGCACTTCTACCCCCTCCCTGCCTACCGGGCACTTCTACCCCCTCCCTGCCTACCGGGCACTTCTACCCCCTCCCTGCCTACCGGGCACTTCTACCTCCTCCCTGCCTACCGGGCACTTCTACCTCCTTCCTGCCTACCGGGCACTTCTACCCCCTTCCTGCCTACAGGACACTTCTACCCCCTTCCTGCCTACAGGGCACTTCTACCCCTTTCCTGCCTACCGGACACTTCTACCCCCTCCCTGCCTACCGGGCACTTCTACCCCCTTCCTGCCTACCGGGCACTTCTACCCCCTTCCTGCCTACCGGGCACTTCTACCCCCTTCCTGCCTACCGGGCACTTCTACCCCTTCCTGCCTACAGGACACTTCTACCCCCTTCCTGCCTACAGGGCACTTCTACCCCCTTCCTGCCTACCGGGCACTTCTACCCCCTTCCTGCCTACAGGGCACTTCTACCCCCTTCCTGCCTACCGGGCACTTCTACCCCCTTCCTGCCTACCGGGCACTGTCCCCCCCCTTCCTGCCCAGGCCAATTTTTAGCTTTCAGCGCTGTCACACTTTGAATGACAATTGCCCGGTCATGCAACATTGATTGTAGCCATATGAAATCTTTATCATTTTTTTCTCACAAATAGAGCTTTATTGTGGTGGTATTTCCTCCCCGCTGGGGGTTTATTTTTTGCACTATAAACAAAAAAAAAGAGCAAAAAATTAAAAAAAAAAAGTTTCTTTGTTTCTATTATAAAATTTTGCACACAGGTAATTTTTCTCCTTCACTGATGTGTGTTGATGAGGCTGCACTGATGGGCACTGATGGGCAGCACTGAAAGACAATTATATTATTTCTATTCTATTATTTTATTTTTGTTTTATTCTCTTCTATTCTAATCTTTTCTATTCAAATTTATTCTATTTGAAATTCAAATTTTGGAAGACCGTTATATTATTTTTATTCTGTTCTATTCTAGTCTTCCGAAATTCGAATTTTGAATAGAATAAATTTGAATTAAAAAAGAAATGATTAGAATAAAAAAAATTGAAAATAACACAATAGAATAGAAACTAATAAAATATTAGAATAAAAAATAAAAGAAAATAGAATAGAAAAGAGTAAAAAAGAAAATAAAAGAATAGAAAAGAATAAAATAGAAAATAAAAGAATAGAAAAGAATAAAATAGAAAATAAAAGAATAGAAAAGAATAGAATAAAACGGAAGGAATATAAGCTTCTTCTGGAAATTTGAAATAGAATAAATTCGAATGCTGATTCAACACTTTTCGATTTGGTCGCATTCGAATTTGAAAATGAATAAACAAAACCAAACTAAATGAATTCCAAAACTGAATTAAAATTAAACAAAATTACCTAAACAACATTTTTTAAATAACGAATCAAAATGAAAGAATTATTTGTTCGCTCTGCAGGTCTGACCGAGTTTTCATGGGACAACACAAAGTTCCCACAACTACTATCATCTAATATGTCCGACTATGTGACGGCCGGCCCCCTGCGGATTGTTGTTGCTTCCTGCAGCCTCGGGTCATCCTGGGTCAGATCCTCCCACATCGATGTCTGTTAGGCAGATTTAGATGTTCTCAGAATATAACATATCATTTTATTTCACTGAGTTACACACCCCTGACCTCTGACCCCGCACAATACATACTCCTGACCTCTGACCCCGCACAATACACACCCCTGACCACTGACCCCGCACAATACACACCCCTGACCTCTGACCCCTCACAATACACACTCCTGGCCTCTGACTTCTCATAATACACACTCCTGACCTCTGACTCCACACAATACACACTCCTGACCTCTGACTCCACACAATACACACTCCTGACCTCTGACCCCTCACAATACACACTCCTGACCTCTGACCCCGCACAATACACACTCCTGACCTCTGACCCCGCACAATACACACTCCTGACCTCTGACCCTGCATAATACACACTCCTGACCTCTGGCCCTGCATAATACACACTCCTGACCTCTGGCCCTGCATAATACACTCCTGTCCTCTGACCCTGCATAATACACACTCCTGATTTCTGACCCCACATAATACACACTCCTGAGCCCTGCACAATACTCATTTCTGACCTCTGACCCTGCACAATACACTCCCATGACCCCTGCACCCTGCACAGCCCTTAGACCTGCGGGGGATGTGAATTCCTGTACCTATTCTCTAAGGAAGAAAATCCCTGCCTGTGTCTGATCCTTTGCGCAGCTTCCTATGTGTCTGTAACGGACCGCCTGACAGCACCTCTATCAGTCCCCTGGTAGAGCCTCCCCAGAGTGCGGAGTCTCAGCACCGGAGCACTTGTTCACCAGGGCCCCTGATGGTGGGGATGGACTTGGAGCGCTCCGGTACCAGGTCGCAACTACCAGGTATCTCCAACAGGGGTAGAGGAGTCTGACAGGGGCTCCAGAGAGCTAGGAGTCTGAAGTAAGGGAGCCTAGTGATCCCTTCGGGGTGGATGGATGGATGAGCTAAATCAGAGTCATGCAGGCCGGGACGGTAACTAGAGGATCGGTAAGGTACAAAACGGTAGGCAAAGGATAGTCGGGTCACACGCAGGGTCAATACCAGGAGGTCAGATCTACATCCAGGAGCATCCAGGAGCAGATTCAGGAAAGCCAAGGGGTCAGGACGGGAGAAGGCAACAAGGTCAAAACAATCCAGATCAGACGTACTCACACACAGGTGACAGGATACAAAGACCATTCGGCAACAAGTGTCTGTGCAGGGCTAGCTTAAATAGCCCGCCCTGCACCTGACAGGTGTAGCCTGGGTCCCAGTGCCTGCCTAGTACTGTCCAGACGACGGGTGCGCCTGGGTCCTAGTGCCCTGCCACCTATACGTCTTGGCAGACACCTACGCATGTGTAGACCCATGCGTCGCGATGGTTCCTGACAGTGTCTTCCATGTGCATGGGTCCAGGTCTCCACCCCCCCGGGCCTCCTCTCCATCCTCTGTTCTCCAGCTCTATGATCCTGGGAGGCCGGAAGTGATGTCATGATGTCACTTCCTGTCCTGAAAGATGTAAACACCCCCTACCCCACCACACACCAGCCCCCCTCTGGACTCTCCCATGTGATCAGGGAGCCTGGGATCCGATCTGGCGGAGGGTTACCACAGAGCTGGCCATGGACCGGAAGGTCCCCAGCCATCTCTATGATCCTGGGAGGCTGGAAGTGACGTCATGATGCCACTTCCGGTTCTGGCAGATGTAATTGCTGCCTTTTTTTCCCTGGAAAGCCAGAGGTCAGTCAATGGGTTTTTTTTTATTTTTTTTGGATCTCATTATTGACCCCAGATGTCTCCACACAGAAGCAAACGCAAGTAAACAGAGTTCACACCACACATGAGGTATCGCCATGGAAGGTATATCATTCCATCTCTAGACCTCTGTAACTCCAAACTGGTAACCCGTAAACGTTTTGAGAGCGCCACCCATGGAGATTATGTACCGTAGTTTGTCGTCATTCCTAAAGCGCAACACGTTTGGTATCTATTTACTCGGCCTAACATCCTCTTTTATACTTTACCAAAAAAATTGGGTTATCTATTGTGTTTATTTGCATTAAAATTCAGTAAACTGTATTTTTTCCCCTAAAAACTGCGTTTGAAAAACCACTGCGCAATTACCGCGTGACAAAAAAATTGCAACGACCACCATTTTGTTCTCTAGGGTCTTTTCTAAAACACATAGAGGAATCCTCGCCTTTAAATGGAATATATACAGCCCTTTTTTCCCCTCAAAAAATAGGTGCAGGAACTCCCCACCTTATTATTATTATTATTAATATTATTGTTTAATAATGTAATTTTTTGTTCTGGCTTGAGTGTTTATTTTCTTTCATTATTATTTATTTATAATTATTATTATCATTATTATTAGTAATAATAGTAATAATAATAATAATTATCAATAATAATAATAGTAATATCAATTAATGTTATCAATATTAATATCATAAAATTATTATTAATTATTATTATACATTTAATAATATTATTATTGTTATTATTATTATTTTTATTGTTTAATAATGTATTTTTTTTGTTCTGGCTTGAGTGTTTATTTTTTATCATTATTATTTATGATTATTATTATTACTAATAATAATAAAAATAATAATTATTATCAATAATAATAATAGTAATATTAATTAATGTTATCAATATTATAAAATATTTATTATTATTATTATTAGTAGTAGTAGTATTAATAATATTAATTAATATTAGTAATATTTATATTATTATACAATTAATTATTAATAATTAATAACTATTAATGATTATTCTTATTGTTAGTATTATTATTAATAACAGTAATAATAATAATAAATGACATATATTGCTTAAGGTTAGGGGTTAATTATTTATTTAATATGTATTTATCATGATTTTTTATTTATACAGTATGTGTATTTATTTTATTTGTTTTATATTTATTCATATATTATTACAAATTTTTTTTTTTACAATTTTTTATTTGAGCAGAAAATCGCACAAAATGTGCATTAAAATGTGTGAAAGCGAGCAAAAACGCACCAATTACGCATTTCTATTCTTTTCTATGAGAAATAAAACGCGCCACAAAAACGCAAATTTGAACTACAAAAGTAGCTCCCAAACTTTTTTGATCTTCAGGCAACTTGGTGGAGATGTGAACCGTTTCCATGGAGTAATAATGATTTTTTTCCCCGCTGAGCGTTTCGGAGGTTTGTGCTACAATACGCTGAGGTGTGAATGGGGCCCCAGTGTCCCTCCCAGCCAGTGCCAGTTAGTGCCAGTCCCTAATTGCCCGCCACACTATCACAGTCATCTGTAGGTCGCTGATCACCGCCATTCCCGGTACAGCGCCTGTCCGGACGCGCAGATTCCACTATATATCTCATAGTCTGTAGACACGACTAGAGATGAGCGAAGTATTCAAAAATTCGATTCGGCTGATTCGGCGAATTCGAGGAATAAATTTGATTCGATGCGAATATATTCGCTGTGAATTTAACTTAAAAAAGGGTGTTTCTAGGCTTCAGAGAGCCTTTATATTAGTGCAGAACACTGTACCTTTAATTTAAATGCCCTTGGAGTCTGCTGGGGAAGAGAAATAATACTGTCTGTCAGTATGACATGCAGATGAGTGCCGTCGATCTTAGAATCACCGCACACTTCACTCATTTGGGCAGTCACGGGGCCAAAACCAGAGTGTGGAGCCACAGTGTGGCGGTGGAGGCAGCAGCAATGGGAGGCCATACAGCACCCTATGACAAAATGGAACCCACCAGCAGTGTGAGGAGACCTGAAAGTGGCACATGGCAGAGTGTGGCGATGGAGACAGCAGCAATGGGAGGCCGTACAGGGACCCATGACACACTCTGGACCTGGCAGCAGCATGAGGAGGCGGTACAGGGGCCCATGACAGATTACGGGCCTGGCAGCAGCATGAGGAGTCGGTACGGGGCCCATGGCAGATTACGGGCCTGGCAGCAGCATGAGGAGGCGGTACAGGGGCCCATGGCAGAGTGGCGGAGCGTAAGCAGCTAAAATTGAAGGCCATACAGAGGCCTATGTTAAAAAGTCCCCCCAGCAGCAGTGTGGGGAGACGACTATCAAGAGTCCAATGGCAGAGTGGCGGAGCAGAAGCAGCTTCAATTGAAGGCCATACACAGGCCTAGGTTAAAAAGTCCCTCACAGTTAATTCCAATAACGAACTCTACTCCTCCGTGCAATCTACTTACGAGACCCTGGGCAGATCTGGGTCCAATTTGTGGTAGAGACTGGTTTTGTTCAGCCATGCTTGAGCGAGTAATAACAGGTCTGTGCTGCCCTTTGGTGTCTGGCTTAATGCGCACAACACTGAACGTCCCAGCGTTTGTCAACGATTTGCCGTTAAGTGATGCAAACCCGCTGAACCACGTTCATGAGGAGCCGGTACAGGAGGCCATGAATCAGTATGGACCTGGCAGCAGCGTGAGCAGACGACAGAGGCACATGGCGCAGGGTGGCGGTGGAGGCAGCAGCAATGGAAGGCCATACAGCACCCTATCACAAAATGGAACCCACCAGCAGTGTGAGGAGACCTGAAAGTGGCACATGGCAGAGTTTGGCGATGGAGACAGCAGCAATGGGAGGCCGTACAGGGACCCATGAGAGACTCTGGACCTGGCAGCAGCAAGAGGAGGCGGTACAGGGGCCCATGGCAGAGTGGCGAAGCGTAAGCAGCTTAAATTGAAGGCCATACAGAGGTCTATGTTAAAAATAATAACATGTTTGGGGCATGATTCATGGCGGATTTAGTCAGTTGTGTCAGGAACTGGTGGTTTGAAATCCAGACTAATCCACGCCTGATTCATTTTCACAAACGTGAGTCTCTCCACACTTTGGGTGGACAGTCGTGTCCTCCGCGGAGTTGCAATACCTCCTGCCGCACTAAACACGCGCTCCGATGCCACGCTACTGGCCGGGCATGACAGCCCTTCAAGGGCAAATTCAGCTAGTTGGGGCCAAAGGTCAAGTTTCGTTGCCCAGTAGTCAAGGGGATTGTCTACCTCGGTTGGCAGGGTGCTGCCCGAGCCTGTTGTTTGAGGTCCTGCTCCAGGTCCACCTGATGCTGCTGCTGCTGCGGCTGGTTAGTAGTTTCCTCACTGCGCTGGTGAAGAAAGCTACTCATCATCGACTGCAGACTGAGGCAGCCGCTGCTGGTGGAGCTGCCAATGCTCCTACCACCCCACCCCTCCCCTGCTGCCATGGCAGCGGAACGCGAGCGCACAGGGCCCACAGTGTCTGAGGATGGACGTTGGCGCACAAAGGCAGAGACCAACTGACTACATAGGTGGTTTTTATAGTACTTTATTTTAGCCTCCCTCTCAGCAGGTGTGAAAAAGGCCACCATTTTTGAACGGTAGCGAGGGTCCAACAAGGTGGACAGCCAAAAGTCATCCCTCTGTCTGATGGTTATTATTCGGCTGTCGTTACGCAAGCAACCGAGCATGCTATGGGCCATTTGTGCCAAGGAATGCGAGGGACTCCCTGCCTCCATCTCCACAGCATACTGCCACGGTGCATCTGGGTCCTCTGTCTCCTCCTCCTCCTCCTCTACCAGATGCTCCTGCTCCTCCACTCCTGTCTGCTGAGTGGAAAAACCACCCATTTCACTCAATAATTCCTGAGCACCAATGTCCTCCTCTACCTCCTCCTCTTCTTCCTGTCCTGCCCCCACAGGGGTCATGTGGCATTGAGATCTGTGCGCCACGTCTACCGCACCCTGACCAGCCATTGTTAACAGCATTTGTTCCAGGACGTGCAACAGAGGAATGACGTCGTTCATCCCATAGTCCTGCCGACTCACGAATAGCGTGGCCTCCTCAAAGGGCCTGAGCAAGCGGCAGGTGTCACGCATGAGCTGCCAATGGCTGACATCGAAGTTACACAGGGGAGTACCTTTATCCGCTTGTAACATCAGGAAATCGGTGATGGCCTTTCGCTGTTCGTAAAGGCGGTCTAACATGTGTAGGGTTGAATTCCACCTTGTTGCAACGTCGCAGATCAGGCGATGCTGTGGAATTCCGTTCTGCCGTTGCAGCTCAATGAGGGTGTGCTTTGCAGTGTAGGAATGGCTGAAATGCATGCAAAGTTTACGTGACATTTTAAGGATGTCTTGCAGTGGGATGGTGGATTTTAGGAACCGCTTGACAACCAGATTGAACACGTGAGCCATGCATGGCGCATGGCACAACCTTCCTTGACGCAGAGCAGACACCATGTTCTTTCCGTTGTCGGTCAACATGGTTCCGATTTTCAGTTTGCGCGGAGACAGCCATCTGTCGATTTCTCTGTTCATTACACTCAGAAGTTCCTCCCCTGTGTGACTACGTTCGCCAAGGCATACCAGGTGCAGCACAGCGTGACACCGTTGCGCCCTGCACATGTGATATGCCGGTCGGGTAATGGGACTTGGCACGGGGGTGGCGGCTGAGGACACGAAGGAAGAAGAGGTGGTAGAGGCGGACATCTTTTGTGAACCAAGGACGTGCAAACGTGGAGGCAAAAGCGGCATGACCTGTCCAAGTTGCTGGTGCGGCTGTGACGGCACCACGTTCACCCAGTGGGCCGTAAATGACATGTACTGTCCCTGACCGTAGTTACAGCTCCACACGTCGGCGCTGCCGTGCACTTTGGCAGAGACCGACATGCTCAAAGACTGGCCCACCATCTCTTCTACATGTGAATGCAGGGCTGGCACTGCCTTTTTGGCGAAGAAATGCCGGCTTGGCACTCTCCACCGCGGCTCGGCACAAGCCATCATTTCTCGGAAAGGTGCTGAGTCCACCACTTGGAAAGGGAGGGACTGCAGCACCAGCAACTTGGACAGGAGGACGTTCAGCTTTTGCACCGTCGGGTGCGTGCTCGCAAACTGTTGTCTCTTGGAAACGGATTCCAAGAAAGACTGCTGACGGAATCCGTGAAGAGGAGTAGCAGGAGAAGGAGCATCTGAACGAGCGGAAGATGCCAATGAGCGACAACTCCCCTCAGCAGAGGTGTTGGAGCCTTGACTGGCTGATAGAGGGCGATTGACGTCGGGTGACGGAGCAAGTAACGGAGCGGGTGATGGAGCGGGGGCTGGGGCAGGCAGAACCGCCGTATCTTTATCACGGTTTTCCCAGGCCACCGAATGGCGACGCTGCATATGCTGACGCAACGCTGTAGTCCCAACATGGGCCCCCTGGCCACGCTTGACTTTCTGGCCACATAGTCGACATACGGCTACGTTTACTTCCTCGGGCGGCTTGACGAAAAATTGCCACACCGCCGAGTAGGAAACTTTGCCCCCGCTACTCCTCACTGGCTGACTGCTGCTTCCTCCGTGCACACCAGCACCACTACTGGCCGTGGTGGTAGGCTGCAGTGGAGCTGGTGCTCTACTCCGTGGCCGTTTGCCTCCACTGACACTGCTGCGACCCTACTGCCTCCTGGGGAACCCACCGACTGTTTTGCTCGCTGCCAAGCTGGCACCCTCTTCTCCTGATGATGCGGAAGCAATAGCCTGATGACGACGAGGCTGCCAAGTGCGATCAGCCTCATCATCATCAATTAGGGTCTCCGCATCACTACTAGCCCCCTCGGCTGCGTGTGGGTCAGGAGACAGACCTGTCTCTACACCGGCTACCGAGCCACTCTCCTCGCCAGTACTTCTTCGCCTGGCTGCTGAAGAGGCGGATGTCTCCCCCCGTTCCTGACCGCCCTCTGTTAGCTCTTCCTCACTGTACAGTGGGGCTAAGCCCACAGCATGCGATACTTCGCTTGGTGAGGGAACACCAAAGGACAGGGGCAGGTAGAGGACACGTGATTTCAGTGGGCTTGGTCCCGGGCCATGCCAACTAACGGTTGTGTCTGACGTACCCACCGACCGTTGGCTGTAGGTGTCAGAGGTGACCTGGGAAGAGGAAGACGACCGAGCCAACCAATCGATGACGGCAGGGTTGTCGGTGGAGACACGACCGCTGGATGACACCGGGAGCACTGGCCTCTGGCTGTGACTAGTGCTGCCTCGACCCCTTCCTCTGCTGCCACGTCTGCTCGCTCCTGAAACATTGCCTCCTCTGCCACTCCTCTGCATGTTGTCTGACATACTCTTTAATTCAATAGTGGTTGTGAAGCAGAAAGTAACGATTCTGTGTCCCTGAGTAACAATTCTGTGTCCCCGAGTAACGATTCTGTGTCCCTGAGTAACAATTCTGTGTCCCCGAGTAACGATTCTGTGTCCCCGAGTAACGATTCTGTGTCCCTGAGTAACAATTCTGTGTCCCTGAGTAACGATTCTGTGTCCCCGGGTAACGATTCTGTGTCCCTGAGTAACAATTCTGTGTCCCTCAGTAACGATTCTGTGTCCCTGAGTAACGATTCTGTGTCCCTGAGTAACGATTCTGTGTCCCTGAGTAACAATTCTGTGTCCCTGAGTAACGATTCTGTGTCCCTGAGTAACAATTATGTGTCCCTCAGTAACGATTCTGTGTCCCTGAGTAATGATTCTGTGTCCCTGAGTAACGATTCTGTGTCCCTGAGTAACAATTCTGTGTCCCTGAGTAACGATTCTGTGTCCCTCAGTAACGATTCTGTGTCCCTGAGTAACAATTCTGTGTCCCTGAGTAACGATTCTGTGTCCCTCAGTAACGATTCTGTGTCCCTGAGTAACGATTCTGTGTCCCTGAGTAACAATTCTGTGTCCCTCAGTAACGATTCTGTGTCCCTGAGTAACGATTCTGTGTCCCTGAGTAACAATTCTGTGTCCCTCAATAATGATTCTGTGTCCCTGAGTAACGATTCTGTGTCCCTGAGTAACAATTCTGTGTCCCTCAATAATGATTCTGTGTCCCTGAGTAACGATTCTGTGTCCCTGAGTAACAATTCTGTGTCCCTGAGTAACAATTCTGTGTCCCTGAGTAACGATTCTGTGTCCCTCAGTAACGATTCTGTGTCCCTCAGTAACAATTCTGTGTCCCTGAGTAACGATTCTGTGTCCCTGAGTAACGATTCTGTGTCCCTCAGTAACAATTCTGTGTCCCTGAGTAACGATTCTGTGTCCCTGAGTAATGATTCTGTGTCCCTGAGTAACGATTCTGTGTCCCTCAGTAACAATTCTGTGTCCCTGAGTAACAATTCTGTGTCCCTGAGTAACGATTCTGTGTCCCTGAGTAACGATTCTGTGTCCCTGAGTAACAATTCTGTGTCCCTGAGTAACGATTCTGTGTCCCTGAGTAACAATTCTGTGTCCCTGAGTAACAATTCTGTGTATGTCCCTGAGTAACGATTCTGTGTCCCTGAGTAACAATTCTGTGTCCCTGAGTAACGATTCTGTGTCCCTGAGTAACGATTCTGTGTCCCTGAGTAACAATTCTGTGTCCCTGAGTAACGATTCTGTGTCCCTAAGTAACGATTCTGTGGCCCTAAAGTCTCTGTGGCCCTAACTCTGTCCCTAATACAGACAGGTCTGTCTCTCTTGAATGACCGGAGGCTAATGGAGAATTGTAAGATGGCCGCAATTTATAGCTCCACCATTACACAGTGCTGGCTGGCTGGCTGCTGATTGGCTAATGCGATCACATGTCATGAATGAATGCATTATGGGTCAGCGCGCCTTGTCTGCGCGCCTTCCCAGAGATCCCCGCTCCGTCGCCACACATGTCGCCGCCATTTTTGGGAAAATTCGATTCGTGCATCCGAAGTTTGCTAATTTTTGGATTCAGCGCGAATCGAATTTTTCCTCATCTTTGAAACGAATTCCACTTCGCCAAGTTCAATTCGCTCATCTGTAGACACGACGACTTTCACACGAACCCAATCATTGATTCGCTTATTGAGATTTTTTTTTCTTTTTTTTTAACTAAAGACATGGAGCAAAATACATTTAAAACAAATTTGATTTTATTGGATGTTTCCTTAGAGAAAGTAGAAAAAAAATCTTTGGTAATTTTTTTGTTTCTTATTATTATACAATTTATATAATAAATTGTTTATAGATTATGTAATAAGAAATAAAAAAAAAACCCCAGTGGTGATCCGATACCACCAAACGAAAGCTCTGTTTGTGTAAAAAAAAAAAGATTTAACTTTAATTTAGGTACAACGTTGCATGACCCCGCAATTACCAGGTAAAGTAGCACAGCGCTGAATAGCAAAAAAAAATGTCCCGGTCATGAAGGAAGTAAGACATCCAGAGGTTAGGTGGTTAAACCAAGAAAATTCACTATTTTATTTCATTTTTTTAAATTTTTTTTGTTTATATAATAAGAAATTAAAAAATAAACCCAGTGGTGATCCGATACCACCAAAAGAAAGCTCTGTTTGTGTGAAAAAAAAAAAATTAACTTTAATTTAGGTACAACGTTGCATGACCCTGCAATTACCAGGTAAAGTAGCACAGCGATGAATAGCAAAAGAAAAATGTCCCGGACATGAAGGGGGTAAAACATCCGTAGGTCAGGTGGTCAAAGCAAGAAAATTTACTATTTTAGGGGAAAAAAAAAAATTTAATTGGATGGCAGCAACGCATCTCATGGGACGGGCCATGTGTAGCACGGCGTAGGGGAGTGAGGGAGACCAGTTGCTGGGAGCAGGGGCGGACTGACAACTCATGGGGCCCCCGGGCAATAGGAGATCATGGGGCCCCTGTGTCCTTGCCCAAACTCAAAAAAGCCTATTAAAAAGGTACCAGGCGCATCTCATGGGGCCCCCTACTGACCCCGGGCCCAGTTTCCAAATGGTCAGTCCGCCCCTGGCTGGGAGAGGAATGTTGTCCCATTCTTGCCTGATATAGGATTCTAACTGCTCAACAGTCCTGGATCTTCTTTGTCATAGTTTTTGTTTCATGATGAGCCAAATATTTCCAATTGATAAACGGTCTGGACTGCAGGAGGGCCGGTTGAGCCCCCCGGACTCTTCTACTAGGAAGCCATGCTGTCGTCAGAGATGCCGTGTGCGGTTTGGCATTGTCCTGATGAAAAATGCACAGCCTTCCCTGAATGGGAGCATATGCTGCTCTAAGACCGGGAAATCTCCCGCCCTAACGCCCTCCAGGTGAGTTAGAGATGTTTTGTAGCAGTAGCATGGGATGAGTTAGCCTGGGAGTGAGTTCAGCTCAGGACAGGCTAGGGAGGTTCTACAGGTCAGGGGCATCCGAAGCACTCCTAACCTCTCCAGAAACAGGAGAACTTTCTGGAACAGGGGAGGAGGCCCAGATCTGCATGTTTGAGGGACCTTGGCAGCATGGTGACCAGGGCAACCCTCAAATATGACAGAGCCTGGGGAGGTTGGCGGAGGATGAGTTGAGAAAAGGCTGGAGTGTGGAGCCTGGGAGGGGGTCCCCGGGGAGAGAGGGGAGGTTGGTGGAGGATGAACTGAGAAGAGGCTGGAGTGTGGAGCCTGGGAGGGGGTCCCTGGGGGGAGGAGCTAGCTGCTGGTTGCTGGACGAGAGGACCTCTACTGCCTAAAGTCTCCTGTGGAGAACATCCCGAGCAGCAGGAAAGGAGCCAGCCCAGCGAAAGGCCTGAAAGCAGCCTGACCACAGAACAGTTGTCCACTTTGCAACAGACCATTTTCAATGAACTTTGGCCCAGAGAAGACGAAAGATGTTCCGATATGCCTTCTTCTTTCCATGATTGAGCTTTGCCTGGTACTGTGGTCGACACGACAGAATGTGTCCACAGACAGCGATTAGTCGAAGTATTCCTGAGCCCATGCAGTGACATCACAGAATCATGCCTGGTATTAATGCAGTGCTGTCTGAGGGCTCAAAGATCACCACCATCCAATAGCGTGGAACTCCCTACCCCAATCTTTCCGGCTGTCTCCAGATCTACCCACCTTTAGATGATCCCTGAAAACCTTTCTCTTTAACCCCTTCCTGTCCAGCCCATGTACAGTATATAAACGGCTGGATGGTGGCAGTCCAGGGGCGGGTTGCCGTTCATAAACGGCGCTTGCCATTTTGGATTGTATGCGTTTCCTGGGAGCGTGCGGCACTGCGATCCGGTGCCCACTGTATCCTCCGGAAACAGAGGAACACTGATCACTGTACAGGACCTCTGTGTGAGGTCCAGGGGCGGACTGACAACTCATGGGGCCCCGGGCAATTGGGGATCATGAGGCCCCAGTGTCCTCGCCCACACTCAAAGCACACCCAAAAAAGCCTATGAAAGGTACCAGGGGCATTTCATGGGGGCCCTTACTGATCCCGGGCCCTCGGGCGGTGCCCGAGTATTTGAATGGTCAGTCCGCCCCTGGTGAGGTCCCAATCATGTGTTCACTGATTGGCCAAGAGTAGTAAGAGTGAAGAGTAGTAAGCAAGATGTCACTTCTGACATTACTGCTTACTACTTGTGAAATTTGTGAATGATCACAGAGGTCACATGGTACAGGGCTATTCACAACAGCCTTGTACCATGTGACAAGCTGTGACCAATCACAGCTCACACAGTAGTTCTCAATGGCTGCAGGAATGCAGACAGAGAGAAAGAGAAATGATTCCTCTTACAGCCTTTATGGGTATAAAAGCAATCAGTGTAAAAAAAAAAAATCTTCATCGCCCCCCACAAGTAGTACAGTGTCACCATGGTGAAAGTGTCTGGACTGGAAGGGGGGTGAAAGTGTCCGGACTGGAAGGGGGGGAAAGTGTCCAGACTGGAAGGGGGGGAAAGTGTCCGGACTGGAAGGGGGTGAAAGTGTCCGGACTGGAAGGGGGGGAAAGTGTCCGGACTGGAAGGAGGGGGAAGTGTCCGGACTGGAAGGGGGGGAAAGTGTCCAGACAGGAAGGGGGTGAAAGTGTCCAGACTGGAAGGGGGGGAAAGTGTCCGGACTGGAAGGGGGGGAAAGTGTCCGGACTGGAAGGAGGGGGAAGTGTCCAGACAGGAAGGGGGTGAAAGTGTCCAGACTGGAAGGGGGGTGAAAGTGTCCGGACTGGAAGGGGGGTGAAAGTGTCCGGACTGGAAGGGGGGGGAAAGTGTCCGGACTGGAAGGGAGGGAAAGTGTCCGGACTGGAAGGGGGGGAAAGTGTCAGGACTGGAAGGGGGGGAAAGTGTCCGGACTGGAAGGGGGTGAAAGTGTCCGGACTGGAAGGGGGGGAAAGTGTCAGGACTGGAAGGGGGGTGAAAGTGTCCGGACTGGAAGGGGGGTGAAAGTGTCAGGACTGGAAGGGGGTGAAAGTGTCTGGACTGGAAGGGGGTGAAAGTGTCAGGACTGGAAGGGGGGGAAAGTGTCCGGTTTGGAAGGGGGGGGAAAGTGTCAGGACTGGAGTGAAGGTGAAAGTGTCCGGACTGGAAGGGGTTAATACAGTCTATCCTGCTTCTACCTAGTAAACCGCCATTTATTTTCTCCATTAGCCCATCCCCCCTCATATATTACCTTTTGTATCACTCGACTCTTCCTCCTAGATTGTAAGCTCTCAGGATCAGGGCCCACTGTGTCCTCTTGTACCAAATTGTATGGTAACTGGAATGTCTGCCTTCATATTGTAAAGCGCTGAGCACACTGTTGGCGCCATATAAATCCTGTATGATAATAATAATGTGCTTTTGCCTTGTTCATTCCACACAGAGATTTCTCCAGATTCTCAGAATCTTCTGACATTATCTACTGCAGCTGATGCCAAGAAAATCTCCCCCACCCATGACACCACCACCGGCCTGAACCATTGATACAAGGCAGGATGGATCCACCACACCATGACACCTCCACCACCAGTGCCCCATCATTGGTATCAGTGGGAGGATTAGTGCCCCATCATTGGTGTCAGTGGGAGGAATAGTGCTCCATGATTGGTGTCAGTGGAAGGAATAGTGCCCCATCATTGGTGTCAGTGGGAGGAATAGTGCTCCATGATTGGTGTCAGTGGAAGGAATAGTGCCCCATCATTGGTGTCAGTGGGAGGAATAGTGCCCCATCATTGGTGTCAGTGGGAGGAATAGTGCCCCATCATTGGTGTCAGTGGGAGGAATAGTGCCCCATCATTGGTGTCAGTGGGAGGAATAGTGCCCCATCATTGGTGTCAGTGGGAGGAATAGTGCCCCATCATTGGTGTCAGTGGGAGGAATAGTGCCCCATCATTGGTGTCAGTGTGAGGAATAATGCCCCATCATTGGTGTCAGTGGAAGGAATAGTGCCCCATCATTGGTGTCAGTGGGAGGAATAGTGCCCCATCATTGGTATTAGTGGGAGGAGTAGTGCCCCATCATCGGTGTCAGTGGGAGGAATAGTGCCCCATCATTGGTGTCAGTGGGAGGAATAGTGCCCCATCATTGGTGTCAGTGGGAGGAATAGTGCCCCATCATTGGTGTCAGTGGGAGGAATAGTGCCCCATCATTGGTGTCAGGCCCCCTGTGTGCCCCCTGTGTGCTGCCGGCTTCCCTCCTCTCCTTCTCAATGGCAGCTGGAAGCACACAATAGGATCCTTCAGGATGGAGAGTGGGGGAAGGGTCTGGTAAGCTATGTCATATTTATCAGCCCCTTAATTCACTGAATTAACACAGTTAATGATTGGTCCAAATCACTCATTGTGTTCATTCATAACTGAAGCGTAGTAAACTGTGTACTTTTTTTTTAGAGGGGGCCCTGTGAGGTTGGCTGTATGGGGCCTTGTGTTTTCTAACAGCAGTCCTGGGTGTCAGTGGGAACTTATCTGAGAGGCAGAAATTGCTCTTTGCTGAAAGAACCCCTAAGAACTTTTGGAGGAACCCTTGGATACCATGGAACCCTGGTTGAGAAACTCTGATGTAGAATTTACACAGTGTCCAAAAACCATTTTGGAATTGGGGATGTTCCACGCCAAGCTATGGGTCACCATGACCGGCGGCCATGTTACTACAGCACTGCATGGCAAAATTCAGGTTGTGCGTGGTGGGCAGTATTGCCACCAGAACAGGGGCGGACTGACCATTTGGAAACTCGGGCACTACCCGAGGGCCGGGGACAGTAGGGGGCCCCATGAGATGCCCCTGGTACCTTTTTCATAGGCTTTTTTGAGTTTGGGCAAGGACACAGGGGCCCCATGATCCCCTATTGCCTGGGGGCCCCATGAGTTGTCAGTCCGCCCCTGCACCAACATAGCTCATTCCAGTGAATGGAGGCATGGCGTAGCACGGTGTAAGTTGGTCAAACCTTCCTTTAGCACCAACAAATAGAACTGCAGTTTTGGATCCCTCAGCGCCATGCTAGTCGGGAGAATAGGAGCCTCATCATTCCAGAAGGAATCCACTTCTACAGACTGATATGCCATCAGAGGAGAAATATAAAGAACCTGATGCTGAGTAACGAGACCTCTACAGGAACATTTCTTGATGAGTGAGGGATCACTAATAAAAGCATAAAAGGCAAAGTGAGCGCTACGGGGCCAGATTGTTAGCAGATTTACTTTCCATAAGAAGAAACTTGCAGCTTTTGAATTTATGAAAATGCAAAAGTGGATACTCTGCCCCAAAACAATGACATGTGAGCCAATCATCACAAGCCTAACCACCCACAGAGCTACATTAAGGAGAAGGATAGAGGTGCTGTGACCCACGGATGATGGGAACCGAGACCAGGCTGTACATACCTCTAAGAGGATCTGGCTGACCTACTGAGAAATTTGTGTTCTCAAATGCGTGATGATATTGCGCATCTGGTGAGTGCGCACTTTTTCTATTACCAGACACACCACCTATGAATTGGAGATAGGAAGTGGACCGCCTTACCCTGAGATCTTTTTGACGGATCTTCACGTTCAATAATATTTTGGACTTTGTCACCTTATTAGCACTAATAGCCACCTTGAGTGGCATTTCTCATATTATGTTCTAACTTTCACTTGGTCACTTTATGGACTTATATTTATGATCACCACATAGACACGATTATCACTTTACAATCCATCTTTTTGATTCATAAATGTCATTATTTATGGTCACTATATAGGCATTATTGTCACTTTATAGACAGTTTTGTAACAGTGATATTATTTCTGCTGGTTTTGGTTGACTTTTGCAGTCCATTGGATTTATTGCACTTTATTGTATTTCATTAGCTTGATCTCAGTGGTGCACCGACTCTATATATCAGGGATCACTAATGGTGGTGTGGTGGATTCTCTAGTGTAGGGAAGTCCCGTGGAGGACACATTAAACATTAACCCTTATGCTGCTGCAACGTCTCATCTTCTTCACCTAATACTCTACAGAAAGAACAATGACTACTAATCCTGACACTGGACACATGACTGGGCTACACCCCGGCCCCGAGCCTTCCTTCAGCTCTTCACTTCTTCACGTTTCAGCTTTTCTCTTCATTTCAAATGTCAAATAAGTGGTGGCAACATCAAAGGAAACCTGAGAATGAGATCTGTGTTCAATAAATACAAAATTAGCACCAAAACCAGCAATTAACAGGAATGGAATCACCAGACAACCCATCGGGGGTGACGTTCTCCTGCCTGCTGAAACAAGCTTGGTGAAGGAAAGTCATCTCTATAGTTTAGGTGTCATTGGAACCGACAAAGAGGGGGAAGGATACGTATTGGGACATGAAAGAGACGGGGCGTCAGGTGTGCCATCTGAGAACAGGGCCTGAGGAAGAGTGGAAGACATTGTATATAGTATACAGATGATACATGTAGAAAGGATACATTGTATATAGTATACAGAGGATACCTGTAGAAAGGATACATTGTATATAGTATACAGATGATACCTGTAGAAAGGATACATTGTATATAGTATACAGAGGATACATGTAGAAAGGATACATTGTATATAGTATACAGATGATACATGTAGAAAGGATACATTGTATATAGTATACAGATGACTATAGGAAGGATACATTGTATATAGTATACAGAGGATACATGTAGAAAGGATACATTGTATATAGTATACAGAGGATACATGTAGAAAGGATACATTGTATATAGTATACAGAGGATACATGTAGAAAGGATACATTGTATATAGCATACAGAGGATACATGTAGAAAGGATACATTGTATATAGTATACAGAGGATACATGTAGAAAGGATACATTGTATATAGGATACAGAGGATACATGTAGAAAGGATACATTGTATATAGGATACAGGTGATACATGTAGAAAGGATACATTGTATATAGTATACAGAGGATACATGTAGAAAGGATACATTGTATATAGCATACAGATGACTATAGGAAGGATATGTTGTATATAGTATACAGATGACTATAGAAAGGATACATTGTATATAGTATACAGATGACTATAGAAAGGATACATTGTATATAGTATACAGAGGATACATGTAGAAAGGATACATTGTATATAGCATACAGATGACTATTGGAAGGATACATTGTATATAGTATACAGATGATACATGTAGAAAGGATTACTGTATATAGTATATAGAGGATACATGTAGAAAGGATACATTGTATATAGTATACAGATGATACATGTAGAAAGAATACATTGTATATAGTATACAGATGACTATTGGAAGGATACATTGTATATAGTATACAGAGGATACATGTAGAAAGGATTACTGTATATAGTATACAGAGGATACATGTAGAAAGGATACATTGTATATAGTATACAGAGGATACATGTAGAAAGGATACATTGTATTTAGTATACAGAGGATACATGTAGAAAGGATACATTGTATATAGCATACAGATGACTATAGGAAGGATACATTGTATATAGTATACAGATGACTATAGGAAGGATACATTGTATATAGTATACAGATGACTATAGGAAGGATACATTGTATATAGTATACAGATGATACATGTAGAATGGATCAGGGGCGGACTGACAACTCATGGGGCCCCCGGGCAATAGGTGATGACGGGGCCCCTGTGTCCTTGCCCAAACTCAAAAAAGCCTATGAAAAAGGTACCAGGGGCATCTCATGGGGCCCCCTACTGACCCCGGGCCTCGGGCAGTGCCCGAGTTTCCAAATGGTCAGTCCGCCCCTGGAAAGGATATATTGTATATAGTATACAGGTGACTATAGGAAGGATACATTGTATATAGCATACAGATGACTATAGAAAGGATACATTGTATATAGTATACAGAGGATACATGTAGAAAGGATACATTGTATATAGTATACAGAGGATACATGTAGAAAGGATACATTGTATATAGTATACAGAGGATACATGTAGAAAGGATACATTGTATATAGCATACAGAGGATACATGTAGAAAGGATACATTGTATATAGTATACAGAGGATACATGTAGAAAGGATACATTGTATATAGGATACAGGTGATACATGTAGAAAGGATACATTGTATATAGTATACAGAGGATACATGTAGAAAGGATACATTGTATATAGCATACAGATGACTATAGGAAGGATATGTTGTATATAGTATACAGATGACTATAGAAAGGATACATTGTATATAGTATACAGATGACTATTGGAAGGATACATTGTATATAGTATACAGATGATACATGTAGAAAGGATTACTGTATATAGTATACAGATGACTATAGGAAGGATACATTGTATATAGTATACAGAGGATACATGTAGAAAGGATACATTGTATATAGGATACAGGTGATACATGTAGAAAGGATACATTGTATATAGTATACAGAGGATACATGTAGAAAGGATACATTGTATATAGTATATAGAGGATACATGTAGAAAGGATACATTGTATATAGTATACAGATGACTATAGGAAGGATACATTGTATATAGCATACAGAGGATACATGTAGAAAGGATACATTGTATATAGTATACAGAGGATACATGTAGAAAGGATACATTGTATATAGTATACAGAGGATACATGTAGAAAGGATACATTGTATATAGTATACAGAAGATACATGTAGAAAGGATACATTGTATATAGCATACAGAGGATACATGTAGAAAGGATACATTGTATATAGGATACAGGTGACTATAGGAAGGATACATTGTATATAGCATACAGATGACTATAGGAAGGATACATTGTATATAGTATACAGATGATACATGCAGAAAGGATATATTGTATATAGTATACAGATGATACATGTAGAATGGATCAGGGGCGGACTGACAACTCATGGGGCCCCCGGGCAATAGGGGATGACGGGGCCCCTGTGTCCTTGCCCAAACTCAAAAAAGCCTATGAAAAAGGTACCAGGGGCATCTCATGGGGCCCCCTACTGACCCCGGGCCCTCGGGCAGTGCCCGAGTTTCCAAATGGTCAGTCCGCCCCTGGAAAGGATATATTGTATATAGGATACAGGTGACTATAGGAAGGATACATTGTATATAGCATACAGATGACTATAGAAAGGATACATTGTATATAGTATACAGAGGATACATGTAGAAAGGATACATTGTATATAGTATACAGAGGATACATGTAGAAAGGATACATTGTATATAGTATACAGAGGATACATGTAGAAAGGATACATTGTATATAGTATACAGGTGACTATAGGAAGGATACTTTGTATATAGCATACAGATGACTATAGGAAGGATACATTGTATATAGTATACAGGTGACTATAGGAAGGATACATTGTATATAGCATACAGATGACTATAGGAAGGATACATTGTATATAGCATACAGGTGACTATAGGAAGGATACATTGTATATAGTATACAGGTGACTATAGGAAGGATACATTGTATATAGCATACAGATGACTATAGGAAGGATACATTGTATATAGTATACAGATGACTATAGGAAGGATACATTGTATATAGCATACAGATGACTATAGGAAGGGTACATTGTATATAGTATACAGATGACTATAGGAAGGATACATTGTATATAGCATACAGATGACTATAGGAAGGATACATTGTATATAGTATACAGATGACTATAGGAAGGATACATTGTATATAGTATACAGATGACTATAGGAAGGATACATTGTATATAGTATACAGAGGATACATGTAGAAAACCGCCATCAACTACCTTTGATCTCTGAAATGTTGGAAAGACTTCGTTCTGCCAAAATCTGTACAAAACTTGATTTATGAGGGGCATATAACCTTGTCCGCATCCATCAAGGAGACGAATGGAAGACTGCCTTCAGAACCAGGTATGGGCATTTCGAGTCCTTGGTGATGCCGTTTGGACTTTGCAACGCACCAGCAACTTTTCAGCATTTCAACAATGTTTTTCGTGATCTGTTGAACCAATTTATAATTGCTTATCTGGATGATATTCTTATCTTCTCCGATAATTGGGAGGAGCGTCGCAAACATGTTTGCGCTGTTTTTGAAAGATTGAGGAAGAACAGACTTTACATTAAATTGGAGAAATGTGAGTTTGAACAAACCCAGATCCAGTTCTTAGGCTATATCATTTCTCCAGAGGGAGTGAGCATGGATCCCGAGAAGATCAAAGCAGTGGTAGATTGGGCAGCACCTGGAAATGTTAAGGAGATTCAACGTTTCATCGGGTTTACCAACTTCTACAGAAAATTTATAAGAAACTTTTCTAAAGTGATAGCTCCAATCACACAGCTGACGAAGAAAGGGGTACCCTTCGTGTGGACCTCTGAGGCACAAGCTGTGTTTGAGAAGCTAAAAACTCTTTTCACTTCTGCACCAATTTTGGTACATCTAGATCCTGAACTACCCTTTACAGTGGAAGTGGATGCCTCCAATTCTGCCGTGGGAGCGATCCTGTCTCAGCGAAGTGATGAAAAGATGCAGCTTCATCCTTGTGCCTACTTCTCTCATTTCATGTCCTTAGCCAAAAGGAATTACAACATTGGGAATAAAGAGCTACTGGCAATTAAGGAAGCCTTTTCTGAATGGAGGCATCTGCTAGAAGGGGCTAATCATCCTGTAACTGTTCTCACTGACCCAGGGGCGGACTGACAACTCATGGGGCCCCCAGGCAATAGGGGATCATGGGGCCCTTGTGTCCTTGCACAAACTCAAAAAAGCCTATGAAAAAGGTACCAGGGGCATCTCATGCAGCCTTCTACTGACCCGAGTTTCCAAATGGTCAGTTGCACTGACCATAAACATCTGAAATTCATTCGCTCAGCCAAGAGATTGTCTTCTAGACAAGCACGTTGGTCTTTATTCTTTTCCAGATTCAATTTTATTATATCATATCCACCTCACCAACCACTGCACCTCTGCCACCCCCCTCTGCCTCTCCCTCCACTGGCTCCCGATTGCCCAACACATCAAATTTAAACTTCTAACCCTGACCTACAAAGCCGTTCACAACACTGCCCCTGACTACCTCACCAACCTGATCCCCAAGTACCGCCCTACCCGTACCCTTTGCTCCTCACAGGACCTCCTTCTATCCTGCTCCCTGATCTCCTCCTCCCATGCACGACTGCAAGACTTCTCCAGGTCCTCCCCCATCCTCTGGAACTCACTGCCCCAATCCATCAGACTGTCGCCTTCCTTTCTCACATTCAGGCGCTCCCTCAAAACCCATCTCTTCAGGGAAGCCTACCCCACCCTCACCTAACGGCCATTCTCCCTCATTCCTCCCACCAGTTCATTCCCCTCAGCCACTTCCTACTGTACCACTACCCCCTCCCTCCTAGATTGTAAGCTCGAAAGAGTAGGGCCCTCTTACCCCTCGTACGCTGTCTGTTATTGTTGTACTGTGCCATGTATTGTCCCCCCTATATTGTACAGTGCTGAGCAAACCCTTTGGCGCTATATAAACTCGATGTAATAATAATAATAATATCGACCTGGATCGAGGAATGGTAAGGCCGATGCCTTATCAAGGATGCTGTCTGAGCCTTCACAGGAGGGCAACTCTGAATGTTCAATCCTAACTCAAAAGAACTTCCTAGGGGACACAAGTACAAAGACATTCTTGAGTCTTCTCAAAGAGGGGTATGAGAATGACCCACTTCTCAGTGATCCTCCTAGGGACATTAACCTTGAGTACAAGAACGGCTTTTGGACTCTAGCACATCGTCTCTACGTACCTGAGTCAGCTCGGGTGGAAGCCCTCAAATTAGTTCATGACTCTAAACTTGCGGGAGATTTTGGGATTTCAAAGACAGATGAACTTTTGTCACGTTCCTTCTGGTGGCCTAGTTATAGGAAAGATATCAAACGCTTTGTGGCCTCCTGTCTGACATGCGCACGTCATAAGACACCCCAAGCTTCTCCTTTGGGGTTGCTCCAGCCACTTCCTGTTCCATCAAGACCATGGGGGTCAATTTCTATGGACTTTGTAGTCGAATTACCTCCCTCAAAAGAAATGACCACTATCTTGGTAGTCGTCGACCGTCTTACTAAGATGGCTCATTTTATACCGGTTAAGGGGATACCTTCTGCTGAACAAACTGCAGAGTTGATGGTTCGAGACGTTTTTAAACTACATGGAATTCCTGATGATGTGGTATCTGACAGAGGAGTACAGTTTACATCAAAACTTTGGAAAAGATTTTGTTTAGCTTTAGGGGTAACAGTTAGCCTGTCCTCTGCTTTTCATCCGCAGTCTAATGGTCAGACCGAGAGGAGCAATCAAACTTTGGAACAGGACCTTCGGTGCTTCGTCAGTTATCTTCAGGATGACTTGGTGGACTATCTACCTACGGCAGAGTTTGCCTACAACAATGCTAAACATAGCTCCACCTCCCAAAGCCCCTTTTTTTTCAATACGGGGTATCATCCAGTTTTTATTCCTGATCTCCTTATCGCAACTCAATTTCCTGCTGTTGCCAACGGATTAACTACATTGCCGGAGATTCAGGCAAAGTTGATCGAGACCTTGGGGGAGGCTCAGGAATATTATCAAAGGGCTGCCGACAGACATCGCAGATCACTTCCTACCTTTTATGTGAGCGACAAGGTTTGGCTATCAACCAAAAATCTGAAGGTTCATGTTCCATCTGCAAAGTTGGGCCAAAAGTTTGTGGGGCCTTTCCAGATTTCTGCTCAGATCAACCCAGTCACCTTTCGCTTAAAACTTCCTGACAGTATGAAGATTCACCCTGTTTTTCACATATCGCTTTTCAAACCATTTCATGAAAATCGTTTCTCTGGAAGAATTCTTCCAACTCCTCCACCTATTGAGGTACAGGGTGAAGAAGAATACGTGGTGGAGAAGATTCTTGACTCTAGGACGTTTAGAGGAAAATTGGAATATCTTGTCCAATGGGAAGGATATGGGCAAGAGGAGAATTCTTGGGAGCCTGAGGAAAATGCTCATGCTCCTAGATTAACAAAAGAATTCTACCAGAGGTTTCCCCACAAGCCTGGTCCTAAGACGTCCTGTGAGGAGGGGAGTACTGTCAGAGCCTGAGTCCAAACCTGGGCCTTCTGTGGTGAGAGGCAATGTTTCCTCTTGCTGAGCTATCTGGAATCCTTGACAATTATTTGGATGATCCTACCTTAACTTTATTTATCTTGAACCCCTTGCTCCTCCCATGAACTTCCTGATAAAAGCCATGTCTCTGCATTTCCTGTTTGCCAGATTATTGTGCTCTCCAGCCAGTATCTTGCTCCTTGTCATCTCTGCCGTTGCCCATATTTTGCTACACTCGTTTTTGACCCTTGGCTTGTTCTTGACTACGATTCTGCCTCATCCCAACCTGCTACCGCTTGTTACCGATCCTTGGCTTGTTTACCGACTCCGCTTCTGCTAGATCCCTACCTGCCATATCTGCTACTGGTTCCTGGCTTGCCCACTTCCTGGTGAGGTGATCCTGAGAACTGTGACCTGGTACTAACACACAGCGAAATCCATCTCCACCATCAGGAGCTCCGGTGAATACCGGTTAGTGCTTAGACCCCGCACCTCAGGTGAGCCTGCGTCATCTCCCAGGGTGACCTGCTGGTGTACCTATCCTGCTGGTTTCAGGTAAGCCTTACACTTAAACTGGTCTTTGAGCCTGACCCCTGATCATGACACTGGTGGGACAGCATTACAGCCAGTCAACTTTGGGGCAGTGATTGAGTCTATGAACTGTGGTGGGTTAGCATTAGAGCCAGTCACCTTTGGGGCAGTGATTGAGTCTATAAACTCTGGTGGGACAGCATTACAGCCAGTCAACTTTGGGGCAGTGATTGAGTCTATAAACTCTGGTGGGTCAGCATTAGAGCCAATAAACTTTGGGTCAGTGATTGAGTCTATGAACTCTCTTGGTCAGCATTAGAGCCAGTCACTTTTGGGTCAGTGATTGAGTCTATGAACTCTCTTGGTCAGCATTAGAGCCAGTTGTAGCAAGCGTACACACAGAGATGGACGCGGTTCAACCATTTTGGCTTTAACCTCCATCTTGGCAAAGGGGTTAACCATCCTGACAAACATATCTTCCCCTCATTCTCCCCCTCCCTCTCTGAGAGTCACAGTGACATTTGGCCAGTGTGTGTGTGTGTGTGTTAGGAGTGTCACAGGAGGCCAGGGCCCAGTAGGAGGCTAGGAGCTATAAAGTCCCCAAGGGAGCTGGGCCTAGCTGTCCAAAGAATCTGTGCAACCTAGCACCTCGTATAAGATAAGGCAAGCTTTCCCAGGAGTTCAAAGAACATTTCCAGGAAACACGACCAGATAACCTGTTAAAATTCATTTTTCCGCTATGTCTCATATCTTGAAATATGAGAGACTTACATAAAAACTGGACATATCGTCAGATTGGCTAAGAGGAGACGAACATTTTGGTAGGTCACTCGCCTTGTCTCAAATACATAGGAAAGCCGAAAAGTAGATCTCGGGAACCGTTCAGTGTATAATTTCATAATTCATATCTAATCAATCCTCAGATGTGTCTGCATAATAATCTACCCGCGGGTGGAATGTCACTTGTGCAGATGGAAAGTTATGGGCCAAAATATGAGTTACAAGAGATTTTGGCTCTGGTTGAGGTATCCGCCCAGACCTTCACGCCCTAAACGGGGTATTGGTCCTTGACTTGAGAGACACCCCCTGCTGGGGAACTACAAATTGGGCTGTCAGGCTTAAGAGAGGGAAGTTGAAGATGTCTCCCATTTTAACATCAGTACCACCTGGGAAGACCCATGCCCTTTCGCTCTGAAACTTGGATCTGCTAACCCAGGACTTTGGCAAGTACCTTAACCCTTTCACCTCTCTCTGATATCTCTTTGCTGTGCTGTTGGTCTCTGTATATTTATATATATATCTTAGTTACATCTTTTTCTGTAAATATTTTTATTGCACCCGTTTGACCTTTTAGTAATAAATCTTTCCTTCTGAAAGTGTTGAACTGTTTCTATAGCTCTTAAGTGCAATTTACGTATTCCTGCCTCTAAAAGAGACGCTACTGTGTTTGTTTAACCCTCTGTATAACTGGCCTACGGTGACCGTGCTATACAGACGATTACCTCAACCATTATAGTGTTATAGCTGATATCGCCAAGTTTCCTCTTTCTCTGTACAAAAAGGAGGTGGTGGCAGTGTGAAGGGTTAATTGCGTAATTAACCTGACCCAGTAACAATCGCTCAGGCTGCCGATACATCGATTGTGGTCCAATTTGCTGGAAAATCATTGTGCCGGGTGCAGCTGAGTGTGGCATTATTACGCACGTGACAGCGCGGTTTTAGATTGGCTATTCCTTCAGTCACGAGTTTGGTGAGAAGGGCTGGGGTCTGACGCCGCGGTCGTCACGTATTGGTGACAGCGATCATGGGATCGTTGCATATTGGTGGCAGCGATCCCGCGTTTGTGACACCAGTCAACTAGCATTTTCTGAAGGATACCCTCATTATTCCTGCATGACAAGTTCACTTTACAGTGGAGAAACCCTTTATTTACCAGGCTGAATTATAGTAGTCTGAAGCCTCAGAAGACCCCACTACCCGCTCCATACATTTCCATGCGCACCATGGCTGACATTACAGGGGCTGATGTTCCAAAAATAAAATGGAAAGTCAAAGTTTCAAAGCTTCATGTGAGGAGGATGAATTATTAACACAAAGAAACACCTACGAATGTCTGGGAAGGATGGCTGGCGGTAACAAGTGTCAGTTCTGTGTCTTGTGCGCTAAGAGAGAATGGCGGAAGAGGTTTGCAGCATGAAGAATATAAAACAGCAAAGACTGGAAACGAAGGAGGAAACCTTCACATTGTAGAGTTTTCTATTTCATTCCCAATATTGGATTCTGACCTGTGACCGCATGCAGAGCCAAGGGCAGGCTTCCTTCATGTACTTAGAAGAAACAGACTCACCTCCGCACCTCGTTCCTTGCAATGAGGAATCCAGAAATTTTTTTTTTGGTTTTTTTTTGCAACAAAATCTCCAGAAATGGATTTAATAAAATATTAACAATGTGCAATATATGCGGAATCAATAAATGATACATTGTCTGTTAGCTTCCCTATTCAATGAAAGGGTCCTCATAGGCCAATGGGGCACTCACTGAAGTGTAATTGCAGTAAACCCTTCCTTTTTAGTTTTGGAGAGATGGGGGGCAGGGGGGGTTGGACCCTCTGTCAATGATTTATTGTTATGTGTGACTCCATTGGGGAATTGGGGAGATTCTATATGTATTCTGATAAGGACACTGAGCGTTCTTCACACATACACAGTACACAGGCTGGGCTGTGTGTAGTACATCCAGTCTTTCTGCGCCTCTGCTGCACCCCAACTCCCCCCTCTCCTCCATATTGCCAGCAATTTCCAGCTCTGACAATGAAGCTTGGAGTTGCTATCTACAAACTGTCAGAAAAGAACTGTCTGACTCAATGTTTATAAATATTGATCTGATGGGAGATAGAGAGATACAAAGTAACATTGTTTATAAACATCGATCAGATGGGAGATAGAGAGATACAAAGTAACATTGTTTATAAACATCGATCAGACGGGAGATAGAGAGATACAAAGTAACATTGTTTATAAACATCGATCAGACGGGAGATAGAGAGATACAAAGTAACATTGTTTATAAACATTGATCAGATGGAGGATAGAGATACAAAGTAACATTGTTTATAAACATTGATCAGACGGAGGATAGAGATACAAAGTAACATTGTTTATAAACATTGATCAGACGGAGGATAGAGATACAAAGTAACATTGTTTATAAACATTGATCAGACGGAGGATAGAGATACAAAGTAACATTGTTTATAAACATCGATCAGACGGGAGAAAGAGAGATACTGTGACAAACCCTTTCTGTTTCAGTTTTCTCCCCTCGGTAACTGGTCTTCTCGTTCTCCCCTCGGTAAGTGGTCTCCCAGTTCCCCCCTCGGTAAGTGGTCTTCCCGTTCTCCCCTCGGTAAGTGGTCTTCCCGTTCTCCCCTTGGTAAGTGGTCTTCCCGTTCTCCCCTCGTTCCCGTTCTCCCCTCGGTAAGTGGTCTTTCTGTTCTCCCCTCGGTAAGTGGTCTTCCCGTTCTCCCTCGGTAAGTGGTCTTCCCGTTCTCCCCTCGGTAAGTGGTCTTCCCATTCTCCCCTCGGTAAGTGGTCTTTCTGTTCTCCCCTCGGTAAGTGGTCTTCCCGTTCTCCCCTTGGTAAGTGGTCTTCCCGTTCTCCCCTTGGTAAGTGGTCTTCCCGTTCTCCCCTCGGTAAGTGGTCTTCCCGTTCTCCCCTCGGTAAGTGGTCTTCCCGTTTTCCCCTCGGTAAGTGGTCTTTCTGTTCTCCCCTCGGTAAGTGGTCTTCCCGTTCTCCCCTTGGTAAGTGGTCTTCCCGTTCTCCCCTTGGTAAGTGGTCTTCCCGTTCTCCCCTCGGTAAGTGGTCTTCCCGTTCTCCCCTCGGTAAGTGGTCTTCCCGTTCTCCCCTCGGTAAGTGGTCTTTCCGTTCTCCCCTCGGTAAGTGGTCTTCCCGTTCTCCCCTCGGTAAGTGGTCTTCCCGTTCTCCCCTCGGTAAGTGGTCTTCCCGTTCTCCCCTCGGTAAGTGGTCTTCCCGTTCTCCCCTCGGTAAGTGGTCTTCCCGTTCTCCCCTCGGTAAGTGGTCTTCCCGTTCTCCCCTCGGTAAGTGGTCTTCCCGTTCTCCCCTCGGTAAGTGGTCTTTCTGTTCTCCCCTCGGTAAGTGGTCTTCCCATTCTCCCCTTGGTAAGTGGTCTTCCCGTTCTCCCCTTGGTAAGTGGTCTTCCCGTTCTCCCCTTGGTAAAGCTGTATAATGTTAGCAGCTGTCATGTAGACAGACATTCTACACTGTTTGTTCAGGGAAATGTGACCTTGTAGTCTTTCACTTCTATAGAGTTCATACTGTATTGTTGGTTGTATGGTTTTGTTGTGGGTGGGGAAAACCCGGTGCCAGGCTGTCTGGTGGGGGTGAAGCTGTATATACTGAACTGTGTTCAATAAAGATTGATTCATTTTGACCTACAGGAAGTTCCGACTCGTGGTTTGGGATATCAGGGAAGGATTGGTTTTGAGCTCTAATACCTGCCTTGGCAGAGCACTGGAAGACTTGCAGGACAAGGAGACCATTGGCTGAGACGCATCGCTCCGCACGAGGAAGCCCAGGCTCTACGGTTCCGCCACAACTGGTGGCAGCGGTGGGATTGTGTTTCCAAGCTGTAAACACATCCAAACCACCACCGGGATTCAAGATCAGGAAAGGAGACATCAATCACCCCAGTGGAGATGTGGACCTGGCATCAGAGTTCCCGGGGCTGCTGCAGACTGTTCTTGCAACATACCCCATGACTGTGTCTACGGATCTGTACCTGGAGCTCAGGCAGCGGATTTGGGAGGTGCTTTGGAGAGGAGCCCTCCAGGTTGCTGGTATGAACAAGGGCAAGTGCTATCCAACCCCAGAGGAACGGCCAGGGACCATCGGAAGTTACGGATGCCATTCCTGGGAGAGCGACCCCAGGAGCAATGGGTGACTGAGTTGGACAGGCTGGTCAACAGATATCGGGCTCTGCAATGGTACGCAAAGCAGGAATATTTAGGGGTGACAACAGAATGCTCTCCTGAGGGATATGACTTTCATGGCCCTGGATTGCTGTGGGAGAGCCTTACAGACAATTTTGTTTGGCGATGAAGGAGAACCTACCCTGGAGGACCTGCGAGAAGACAGAGAGGCTATGTTTGGTCTCACAGGGGTCTCAGAGCTTGAACCAGATCTGGAATATCTGCTGAAGAAAGAACTTCATCTGGAAAGGGCATACAGGCAACTGCTAAAACATGTTCAGCAGCATGCCCAAGAATAGACTGTGGAAATTCCAGAGACTGGGGATTTGATTGACTCTTCGGCTGAGGAACCAGCCGGCACGCCTCCCGCAGAAGAGCTGGCACCAGAGTATGGCATTGTTGACCTCTGCCCACAACAATCAGCACCTCAGGAGCTACAGGAAGAGGGTGCAATCGGCACCTCACAACGGCAGCTTGAGCTGATGTCCATGGATGGGATTTCGGTCTCCACTGACACAACCCCAGAAAAGGGTCTGGCATTGGGACAGGAGGATGTCAGCCTAACCCTGCAAACACCGGGGGATGTCCATCAAGTCAAAGCGGAGGAGACTATGCGGTTCCATTACAGATACAAAGTAACATTGTTTATAAACACTGATCAGAGGGAAATAGAGAGATACAAAGTAACATTGTTTATAAACACTGATCAGAGGGAAATAGAGAGATACAAAGTAACATTGTTTATAAACATCGATCGGACCGGTTTTTATATTCATCAGTGTATAAGAGAAGTGCCGTTTGTAGCCCGTATAGAATAGCTCATACCTCCTCGATGGCAGAGAATGCTGTGATTGTACCCCCCCCCCACACACTGGTTTGAGTCAGACATGATGGTGATATAGATTTAGAGGTTGTGTATCTGATGATGGAATTCAAAGGGCCGGCACACATGATATACTCCTCATTCCAGCACACGGGATATACTCTTCATTCCGGCACATGGGATATACTCCTCATTCCGGCACACGGGATATACACCTTATTCCGGCACACGGGACATACACCTCATTCCGGCACACGGGACATACTCCTCATTCCGGCACACGGGACATAGACCTCATTCCAGCACACGGGACATACTCCTCATTCCGGCACACGGGACATAGACCTCATTCCGGCACACGGGATATACACCTCATTCCGGCACACGGGATATACACCTCATTCTGGCACACGGGATATACACCTCATTCCGGCACACATGATATACTCCTCATTCCGGCACAGGGGACATACACCTCATTCCGGCACACGGGACATACACCTCATTCCGGCACACGGCATATACACCTCATTCCGGCACACATGATATACACCTCATTCCGGCACACGGGATATACACCTCATTCCGGCACACATGATATACACCTCATTCCGGCACACGGGATATACACCTCATTCCGGCACACGGGACATACACCTCATTCCGGCACACGGCATATACACCTCATTCCGGCACATGGGACATACACCTCATTTCGGCACATGGCATATATACCTCATTCCGGCAAAAGGGATATACTGCTCATTCCAGCACACGGGACATGGACCTCATTCCGGCACATGGCATATACACCTCATTCCGGCAAAAGGGATATACTCCTCATTCCGGCACACGGGACATGGACCTCATTCCGGCACACGGGACATGGATCTCATTCCAGCACATGGGACATGGACCTAATTCCGGCACACGGGACATGGACCTAATTCCGGCACACGGGACATGGACCTCATTCCGGCACACGGCACATGAACCTCATCCCGGCACACGGGACATGGACCTCATTCCGGCACATGGGACATGTACCTCATTCTGGCACATGGGACATGGACCTCATTCTGGTACATGGGACATGGACCTCATTCCGGCACATGGGACATGGACCTCATTCCGGCACATGGGACATGGACCTCATTCCGGTACATGGGACATAGACCTCATTCCGGCACACGGGACATAGACCTCATTCCGGCACACGGGACATAGACCTCATTCCGGCACATGGGATGTACAGGTGAAACTCGAAAAAATGAGAATATGGTGCAAAAGTTGATTTATTTCAGTGCAGCAACTTAAAAGGTGACACTAATACATGAGACTCATTCCATGCAAAGCAAGATAGTTCCAGCCGTGATTTGTCATCATTGTGATGATTATGGCTTACAGCTCATGAAAACCCCAAATCCACAATCTCAGAAAATGAGAAAATTGTGAAAAGGTGGAATAATCTCGGCTCAAAGTGTCCCACTCTAATCAGCTCATTCAGCCATAACACCTGCAAAGGGTTCCTGAGCCTTTAAATGGTCTCTCAGTCTGGTTCAGTAGGAATCCCAATCATGGGAAAGACTGCTGACCTGACAGTTGTGCAGAAAACCATCAAATACAAAATGTATGTGAAATGGTTGGATACAGGAATGTTATACGATGTGATTTCAGTGTATTTAGTGAATGTCACTTTTTGTCATTTTCAAATTTCCCGCCAGTTCCGTCCCCCGTACGTCCCGACGTCGCAGGGACCGGAACCCAGAAGACAGATGCCGGCATCGGCCGGAGGACATTACAGGGGACACTGCAGGAGGGACATCGCGGGAGCGCAGGACAAGGTCAGTGAAGAACAGATGCCGGAGCAACGCTGCAGTGTATTCCCGAGTGTAGCTCGGGGGGGGGGGGGGGTTACCGCTTGTGGTGCTGAAACTTTACCCCGAGCTACACTCAGGAATACCGCCAGGGGGGTTAAAAGTCTTACTAGTTAGCAGCTCAGAGTTACACGGGAGGTCTGGATGTGGGATCATGGCCCTCGCTCTGACGTTGGCGGCGACACCTCCCATGTGTGGAGTGAACACCCCTTACATATGCATGTGCGACCTACATGTGCGTTTGCCTTCATGGATGAGCATGTGGGGGAGGAAGCGCTCTAACTTTTTATTTTATTATTTAAATTTTTATTTTACACTATCTCTTTACATTTTTTTTTTTAATCAACTTTATTGCTATCGCAAGGGATGAACAACATTCCTTGTGGAACCACGGGCCATGACAGGTCCTCTTTATGGGGAGATTTGGGGTTTATTAGACCCCCCCCCCATCTCTCCTCTGGCCTCCAAAGCAGCCGATCAAACACAGATCCATCTGATTGGCTACTTCACCAGCCAGTAGACACAAAGCTGAAACCAGAAGTGACAAAATACTCGCCGCTTCCGGTTTCTCAGACCATAGAGATGATGGGGGGGCGGGGTATGGGGGGGCTGGGGTGATGGGTTTGGGGGGGGGAGACATTCCAGTCCTCAATGATCTCTTCGATCAGCTGAAGGAACTCTGGCTGTTCAGTGGGATGGAAGAGTCTGGGATAGCGGGAGGGGGAGGGGGAGGGTAAAACAAATAGCAACAATTGTAACAAAGAATAATTGTTTTTATCTTATTCAATAGTCTGTAATTTTATGGTTTGGCGATCTTAAAGGGTAACTCCACTTGTGTTGGGAATAAACCCCTCCCCCCCGGGTGATCTCTGCACAATTGTATGGGCAGCACAGTGACTAAATGGTTCGCACTTCCGCCTGTCAGTACTCGGGTCGTTGGTTCGAATCCCAACCACGGCACCACCTGCCTGGAGTTTGCATGTTCTCCCTGTGCCCGCGTGGGTTTCCTCTGGGCACTCCGGTTTCCTCCCACACTCCAAAGACATGCTGGGAGGTGAATTGTCTCCTGTCTAAATTGTCCCTAGTATGTGTATGTATGAATGTGAGTTAGGGACCTTAGATTGTACGCCCCTTGAAGGTTAGGGACCTTAGATTGTACGCCCCTTGAGGGTTAGGGACCTTAGATTGTACGCCCCTTTAGGGTTAGGGACCTTAGATTGTACGCCCCTTGAGGGTTAGGGACCTTAGATTGTACGCCCCTTGAGGGTTAGGGACCTTAGATTGTACGCCCCTTGAAGGTTAGGGACCTTAGATTGTACGCCCCTTGAGGGTTAGGGACCTTAGATTGTACACCCCTTGAGGGTTAGGGACCTTAGATTGTACGCCCCTTGAAGGTTAGGGACCTTAGATTGTACACCCCTTGAGGGTTAGGGACCTTAGATTGTACGCCCCTTGAGGGTTAGGGACCTTAGATTGTACGCCCCTTGAGGGTTAGGGACCTTAGATTGTACACCCCTTGAGGGTTAGGGACCTTAGATTGTACGCCCCTTGAAGGTTAGGGACCTTAGATTGTACACCCCTTGAGGGTTAGGGACCTTAGATTGTACGCCCCTTGAGGGTTAGGGACCTTAGATTGTACGCCCCTTGAGGGTTAGGGACCTTAGATTGTACGCTCCTCGGGGGCGGGGACTGATGTGAACGTACAATAACTATGTAAAGTGCTGCATAAATTGATGGCGCTATATAAGTACCTGAAATAAATAAATAACAATTGCAGGGATTGTAACAAACGTTGTAGCAGATTCCTATCATTTTGTTATTCTGAAGCAACATCTGTTTGTCTCTCCGTGTCCATGTGAGTGTGAATGGGAGGGACTTTATCATCACCAATCAGCTGTTGCACCTGCAGGGCAATGATGAGGACAGCGGCAGGGTCTGCATCCCTTTAGACGGGATTTCTCTTTGAGAGTATCTCACCAAAAAATTATATTTTTGTTGCAGGGGAGGCCCAAAATCTGACTTGTATCTCAGTGCAGACTTCTGGGAAGATCAGGGAGCCAATCAGACAAGCAGGAAATGACATTTATGTGGGGGGGGGGGGGTCCATATACAATCTGCATACAGAGCGCCTCCAGGCGGCCATATTGCATTTTACAGAAAATGTCAGCGGCTGCAGATTGAGAAGGAAAGGTCTCTCTTATTAACATTCCATGACCATGTGACTCCAGTCGCAGTTGTATTCGCTTTTATTATTTTTTAGTTTGCGATTTCAGAAAGTATATATTACTGAAGGAGTAGTTGATGCCGGGAATGAACTTCCAGGTGGGGGAGCCGGTCAACAGTAAATAGCTTCCAACATGCGAGGGGCAAACAGATCTATACTCAACAAAAAAGTTAACAAAAAAAAAAACACCCCCTCAAAAATAAAAACAAAAAACAAACAAACCAAAACACACACCCTAAAAAAAAATGGGCAGACTTGCCTCTGACAGAATTTGGGGGTGGATTTTTCTAAAGGCAAATAGACTGAACACCCCCAAAATATAAAAAAACAACAGCAAAAAACAAACACACAAAAAAAAGGGCAGACTTGCCTCTGGCAGAGGATTTGGGGGGATTTACTAAAGGCAAAGAGACTGAACACCCCCCAAAAATTAAAAACAACAAACAAAAACAAAAAAAACAAAAAAAAAACGCAGAATTGGGGGGGGATTTTCTAAAGGCAAACAGTTTGAACACCCCCAAAAATAAAAGACAAAAACAAAAAACAAACAAACCAAGACACACACACCCTAAAAAAAAATGGGCAGACTTGCCTCTGGCAGAGGATTTGGGGGGTTTACTAAAGGCAAACAGACTGAACACCCCCCAAAAGTAAAAAACAACAAACAAACCAAAACCACAAAAAAAACCGCAGACTTGCCTCTGGCAGAGGATTTGAGGGATTTTCTAAAGACAAACAGACTGAACACCCCAAAAAATAAAAAACAAAAACAAACAAACCAAAACACACACAAACAAAAAAATGCAGACTTGCCTCTGGCAGAGGATTTGGGGGGGGGGGGGGATTTTTCTAAAGGCAAACAGACTGAACACCCCCAAAAAACAAAAAAACAAACAAACCAAAACACACACACACCCCAAAAAAACCAAAAAAAAAAACGGGCAGACTTTCCTCTGGCAGAGGATTTGGGGGATTTACTGAAGGCAAACAGACTGAGCACTTTGCAAGTGCAGTGTCTCCAGAGCTCAGCAGAGGAGGGGAAGCTTCACTTTTCAAGGAATACCCAATCACATGCAAGGAAAATAAAAAAAAAACCACTGAATTTCACTCGCACAGGATTGGATGATGGAAGAGAGCAGAGCCTCCCTCATTTACTGAGCTCTGGAGACACTGCACTTGCAAAGTGCTCAGTCTGTTTGCCTTCAGTAAATCCCCCAAATTCTCTGCCAGAGGAAAGTCTGCCCATTTTTTTTTGTTTTTTTTTTGTGTGTGTGTTTTGGTTTGTTTGTTTTTTTGTTATTTTTTTTTTTTTGGGGGGGGTTCAGTCTGTTTGCCTTTAGAAAAAATCCCCCCCCCCCCCCCAATTTCAAGTCTGCCTGTTTTTTTTTTTTTTGCGTGTGTGTGTTTTAGGATTGTTTTGTTTTTTTGTTCGTTTTTTTTTTTTTTTGGGGGGGGGGGGGTTGTTCAGGCTGTTTGCCTTTAGTAAATCCACCCCCATAGTAGTTTCATCATTTCCATTATTTTTTATTTATTTTTTTTACTAAATACAGTTTCATCTGTCCTTGAACAGCGACTGACAGGGCCAGAGGGGAGCTGGATGTCAGGAATGGCAGAATGCTGCAGTCCCCGGCCCCCCAGTCCTGGTCGGGAATATTCTGGGGGTGACCCCCCAGGACCAGTGCTGTGAAGGTGACATCTACATTGGAATCTCTTCTATAACTCCAATGACAGCCATCTGCTGCCCTCTAGTGTAAGAGGAAACAAATGACAGATTCCAGGCTTCAGCCCCGGGAGGGATTGTTCCCTTTTCAGGACGACACAAAGTTTGCTTTTGGTGGTATTTGATCCCTAATGGGGTTTTTTTTTATATTTTGCAATATATTAAAAATGAGCAAAAATGTATTTTATTTACTACAGATACTTATATAACGCCGCCAATTTATGCAGAACTTACATATATATATATATAGAAACTCGCCATGACTGTTACTAAACACCTTAGACAGTCTACTTTCAAAAAAGGGGTCATTTGGGGGGCTTTATTCTGTCCTGATATTTGCGGGGATTTTTACTGTCCTGACCAGGGGTGGACTGACAACTTGGGCCCCCAGGCAATAGGGGATCATGGGGCCCCTGTTTCCTTGCCCACACTCAAAAAAAAGCCTATAAAAGGTACCAGGGGCATTTCATGGGGCCCCCTACTGACTCCAGGCCCTCAGGCAGTGCCTGGATGTTCGAATGGTCAGTTCGCCCCTGGTCCTGACATTTGGGGGGGATTTGCGCTATCCTGACATTTGGGGGAATTTGTACCATCCTGACATTTGGGGGGATTTGTACTGTCCTGACATTTGGAGGGGATTTGTACTGTCCTGACATTTGGGGGGGGATTTGTACCGTCCTGACATCTGGGGGGATTTGTACCGTCCTGACATTTGGGGGGATTTGTACTCTCCTGACATTTGGGGGGGATTTGTACCATCCTGACATTTGGGGGGATTTGTACCATCCTGACATTTGGGGGGATTTGTACCGTCCTGACATCTGGGGGGATTTGTACCGTCCTGACATTTGGGGGGATTTGTACCATCCTGACATTTGGGGGGATTTTTATTGTCCTGACATTTGGGGGGGATTTGTACCGTCCTGACATTTGGGGGGATTTGTACCGTCCTGACATTTGGGGGGATTTGTACCGTCCTGACATTTGGGGGGATTTGTACTGTCCTGACATTTGGGGGGATTTGTACTGTCCTGACATTTGGGGGGGATTTGTACCGTCCTGACATTTGGGGGGATCCGTACCGTCCTGACATTTGGGGGAGATTTGTACTCTCCTGACATTTGGGGGGATTTGTACTGTCCTGACATTTGGGGGGGATTTGTACCGTCCTGACATTTGGGGGGATTTGTACCGTCCTGACATTTGGGGGGATTTGTACCGTCTTTCCACAACCCCTTCCTCCCAGAATGAGCGATTAGACATAAATCCTCGGAATGAATTGGATTAAATTTGATTTATCAATCCTCGGACATAAGCATCCGGGTCATCTTTTGCTTCCACTCATGCGTGATCGCGCTTGATAGATTTTTTTCAGACGACCGTCATATCATCATAGAAAATCGGTCGTTTGTATGCAAAACGACAACATTTTTCACTTTTGTTCAACCGGATTATTTCATTCACAATATCGTTATCGGTTATAACATCGTGCTCATCAACGAAGAGAAAATCGCTCGATCATTTGATCAACAAAATTTTTGGTACGATTTTCTTACCGTGTATTCCTGGCTTAAGGCCGGCCATACGTGGGTCGAAATTCAACCGATTTTTCATCCAAAAATCGGACCTAAGAATAATCGGCCAATTTTCGGTCTGTTAATGGGTCAATGGCACCGGATGATTTTTGTGGTTCCTCCCCTTTTCGGTAATCAGGCATGTTGGAAAATTCATGAAAAAAGACCGATTTTTCGACTCCATGATGGTCAAATCGTACGATCGCTTTTCTGAGAAAGCATATGCGCATGAGCCGTGACCTGGAAGTTTCGCATGTTATATGGGGTGAACTTTATGACTCGATCAGCTGATTTTTTTTTTTTTCTCTCTTTTTTTAAATCATTAATGGCGCCATCGGTTTACCGAGCGAACAACGTTTTTCAATTTTTGGACGAAAAATCATTCGGAATTTGAAATTTTAAGAATTTCATCTCGTCCCATTCATTACGTTCAGCAGATTTGTTTGTGGGATTTGTTTTATATCTTCGGCATTCATTTTGTATATTCGTTGTTATCGGAGGGATTCGATATCTTCATTTCATTGTGAAAAATAGCTGGTTCTTAAGGAGCAGGCGGGTGGCCTGTCAACCGTCGTGTCCTTAGCAACCATGACTCATCTGCTGGTCCCCCCAATCCTCACCAGGCACTTCAGGTCTAGCAAGGATTTTGAGGGGAACCCCACACCAAAATTAGAACAAGAAATTGTGTGGGGGGTCCCCCCAAACCTTACCAGGCACTTCAGGTCTAGCGTGGATTTTGAAGGGAACCCCACACCAAAATTAGAAACAAAAATGGTGTGGGTGTCCCCCAAATCCTTACCAGGCACTTCAGGTCTAGTATTGATTTTTAGGGGAACCCCACACCAAAATAAGACAAAAAAACCAGGGTGGGAGTCCCCCTAAACCTTAAAAGGCACTTTGGGTCTAGTATGACTTTTGAGGGGAACCCCACACCAAAATTAGAAAAAATGGCGTGGGAGTCCCTCCAATCATTACTAGGCACCTCAGGTCTAGTATGGATTTTGAGTGGAACCCCACACCAAAATTAGGGGAAAAAATGGCGTGGGTCCCCTCCTCCATCCATACCAGGCACTTTTGGTCTAGTATGGATTTTGAGGGGAACCCCAAACCAAAATAAAAAACAAAATGGGGTGGGCCCCCCAATCCTTACTGGGCACTTTGGGTCTAGTATGGATTTTGAGGGGAACCCCACACCAAAAGAACCCCCCCATCCACACCAGACACTTCGTGTTACTGTTACACATTCTCACTGGTCGCTTTAGGTACACCCGTTCAGTTGCTAATCAGTCGGATTGATGGGACTTTTCCAAGTATGGAATCGCTAAAATTTCAGATTGCATTTCATACACAAATGTCATCCAAATATTCTGACATCACCGTATACATCACAAATGTTCTGACATCACCATATACATCACAAATGTTCTGACATCACCGTATACATCACAAATGTTCTGACATCACTCCACATCACAAGTGTTCTGACATCACCGCACGCAACACAAATGTTCTGACATCACCGTACACATCACCAATGTTCTGACATCACCCTACACATCACCAATGTTCTGACATCACCGTATACATCACAAATGTTCTGACATCACTCCACATCACAAGTGTTCTGACATCACCGCACGCAACACAAATGTTCTGACATCACCGCACGCAACACAAATGTTCTGACATCACCGCACGCAACACAAATGTTCTGACATCACCGTATACATCACAAATGTTCTGACATCACCGTATACATCACCAATGTTCTGACATCACCGCACGCAACACAAATGTTCTGACATCACCGTACACATCACCAATGTTCTGACATCACCGTACACATCACCAATGTTCTGACATCACCGCACGCAACACAAATGTTCTGACATCACCGTACACATCACCAATGTTCTGACATCACCGCACGCAACACAAATGTTCTGACATCACCGCACACATCACCAATGTTCTGACATCACCGCACGCAACACAAATGTTCTGACATCACCCTACACATCACCAATGTTCTGACATCACCGTACACATCACCAATGTTCTGACATCACCGCACGCAACACAAATGTTCTGACATCACCGTACACATCACCAATGTTCTGACATCACCGTACACATCACCAATGTTCTGACATCACCGTACACATCACCAATTTTCTGACATCACCGTACACATCACCAATGTTCTGACATCACCGCATGCAACACAAATGTTCTGACATCACCGCACGCAACACAAATGTTCTGACATCACCGTACACATCACCAATGTTCTGACATCACCGCACGCAACACAAATGTTCTGACATCACTGTACACATCACCAATGTTCTGACATCACCGTACACATCACCAATTTTCTGATATCACCGTACACATCACCAATGTTCTGACATCACCGTTCACATCACCAATGTTCTGACATCATCTCACTCCCGATGGAAACCTTTTGTGGTCTCCTGGATGCTTCTCCCTGAGGTCCCCTTCTAGTCTCCTCTCTTCCTGTCTGGATCTGTAATCAGGATGTCTGATACTTAGTATGATAACATTGTATCATTGTATCGATTGCTAACAGTGTTATAATTTCACAATATTAAGTATCAAATAATCTGACTGCAGATCCAGACAGGAAGAGTGGAATATACACTCACCGGCCTCTTTGTTGGGTCCACCTGTTCAGTTGCTCGGTAACACGAATTGCTAATCAGCCAATCACATGGCAGCAACTCAATGCATTTAAGTCTCTAGATGTGGTGAAGACGACTTAGTGAAGTGCAAACCGAGCATCAGAATGGGGAAGAAAGGGGATTTAAGTGACTTTGAACGTGGCATGGTTGTTGGTGCCAGACAGGTTGGTCTGAAAATTTAAAAAAAACTGCTGATCTGCTGGGATTTTCTAGCACAGCCATCTCTAGGGTTTACAGAGAATGGTCCGAAAAAGAGAAAATATCCAGTGAGTTGCAGTTGTGTGGAGGAAAATGCTCTGTTGGTGTCAGAGGAGAATGGGCAGACTGGTTCCAGAGGATAGAAAGGCAACAGGAACTCCAATAACCCCTCATTACACCCAAGGTATGCAGAATACCATATCTGTATGCACAACACATCCAACCTTGAAGCAGATGGGCTACAGCAGCAGAAGACCACACTGGGTGCCACTCCTGTCAGCTAAGAATAGGAAACGGAGGCTACAATTCGCACAGGATCACCAAAATTGGACAATAGAAGATTGGAAAAATGTTGCCTGGTCTGATGCGTCTGGATTTCAGCTGAGACATTCAGATGGTAGGGTCAGAATTTGGGGTAAACAACATGAAAGCATGGATCCATCCTGCCTTGTATCAACGGTTCAGGCTGGTGGTGGTGGTGTCATGATGTGGTGGATCCATCCTGCCTTGTATCAATGGTTCAGGCTGGTGGTGGTGTCATGGTGTGGTGGATCCATCCTGCCTTGTATCAATGGTTCAGGCTGGTGGTGTCATGGTGTGGTGGATCCATCCTGCCTTGTATCAACGGTTCAGGCTGGTGGTGTCATGGTGTGGTGGATCCATCCTGCCTTGTATCAATGGTTCAGGCTGGTGGTGGTGGTGTCATGGTGTGGTGGATCCATCCTGCCTTGTATCAATGGTTCAGGCTGGTGGTGGTGGTGTCATGATGTGGGGGATCCGTCCTGTCTTGTATCAATGGTTCAGGCTGGTGGTGGTGGTGTCATGGTGTGGTGGATCCGTCCTGTCTTGTATCAATGGTTCAGGCTGGTGGTGTCATGGTGTGGTGGATCCATCCTGCCTTGTATCAATGGTTCAGGCTGGTGGTGGTGTCATGGTGTGGGGGATCCATCCTGCCTTGTATCAACGGTTCAGGCTGGTGGTGGTGGTGTCATGGTGTGGGGGATCCATCCTGCCTTGTATCAATGGTTCAGGCTGGTGGTGGTGGTGTCATGGTGTGGGGGATCCATCCTGCCTTGTATCAACGGTTCAGGCCGGTGGTGGTGGTGTCATGGTGTGGGGGATCCATCCTGCCTTGTATCAATGGTTCAGGCTGGTGGTGGTGGTGTCATGGTGTGGTGGATCCATCCTGCCTTGCATCTATTATTATTATTATTATTATTTTTATTATAATACAGGATTTATAGTGCCAACAACTTGCACAGCGCTTTACAATATAAGGGAGACAGTACAATTCCAATACATTTCAGTACAGAAGGAATAGGAGGGCAGATGGTTCTTATTGCTCTACTCTATTACTATAGATCAATGGTTCAGGCTGGTGGTGGTGGTGTCATGGTGTGGGGTAGATTTTCTTGGCACACTTTGGGCCCCTTGGTACAAGGTGTTTAAACGATGCTCAACACGGTCTACCTGAGTACTGTTGCTGACCATGTCCACCCCTCTATGACTCCAGTGTCCCCATCTTCTGATGGCTCCTTCCAGCAGGATAATGCTCCATGTCACAAAGCTCACATCATCTCCAAATGGTTTCTGGAACATGACAATGAGGTCACTGGACTCCAATGGCCTCCACAGTCACCAGATCTCCATCCAATAGAGCACCATTGGGATGCGGTGGAACGGAAGATTCCCATCATTGATGTGCAGCCGACAAATCTGCAGCAACTGCGTGATGCCATCATGTCAATATGGAGCAAAGTCTCTGAGGGATGTTTCCAACCCGGGACTAGCAAGGTGGACCTCAGAAAGTGTCCGGTGAGTGTATATCATGAATATACAACCCATGGTAAATGGACATTATCCAGCAATACACATATATTGCCATTATTGGTGGCATCTTCCTAAGAGGTCACCTACCTGCTGGTGCGATTAAATCATATGCAGTAGATAAATATCAAGTATAGCAATAAGAATCAGCCAGTGGTCTCCGGAGTGGTGGAGTCCGAGCTGAAGAGTTCATAAGGATCAGCAGCTGCCTTCAGAGGACTTAGTGCAGCTCCTCAGCAGTTAGGAGGAATGTTTGTAGCAATACAAGAGAGACACACGAGGGCGCTTCTAAGTGCAGCAGATGAGATCATTTATTAGGAAAAAATGCAAATTAGCCACGCCCACCAAGTAGAAGTAAAAGGGGCAAATCAAGCTTCTAAGTCATCATCCGTAGGAACCCGGCCCGTCTGCAGCAAGCGGTAGTGACACCACCAGTATTAGGAGATGCACAAGCTCCACAGCAGATGGTAGAGATCAGCTCAGGAGTCAGTCTGACCGCCTCGAAATGTGTAGCCACTCCCCTTCCATGTCACCGACTTCCCATCAGCCAAGTTCCCACGTGGTCAGACTGGCTCCTGAGCTCAAAAATCCTCTGCGATGGAGCTCCTCCTACCCACATGGAAGAAAAATGTATTTTAAAAAATATTCTTCCCAAATATATTGACATATATTTAAAATACTACAATTTTGGCCGCATTCAATATATTTCAATAAATATATATATATATATGCATGTTGAAATGTGTTTTTATTACAAAATATATGAAAAATATTTTTAAAAATACATTTAATCTACATTTTTTGGAACGCATTTACAAATATATGTTAACATTACTTTTTTATATGTTAAAAAAATCTGAGGAATATATATATAAATAAAAATATATATATATATTAAAAAAAAAGTGTGTATGTGTGTGTATATATATATATATATGTACTGTATGTATCTCTATATATATATGTATCTCTATATATATATGTGTCTATATATATATATATGTATCTCTATATATATATATATACAGTATATATATGGCCCTTGTCATCATTAGCATGACAAGGTGCTGTGGGGGGGGGGGAGTGCCACTGCCACAAAGTACCCCCCATGTTGAGGGCATGTGGCCTGGTATGGTTCCGGAGGGAGGGGTGGGTGCTCGCTCGCCCCCCTCCCTTTCCTGACCTGCCAGGCTGCATGCTCAGATAAGATGTCTGGTATGGATTCTGGGGGGGACCCCAACGCCATTTAAAAAAAAATAAATAAAATTTGCATGGAGGTTCCCCTCAAAATCCATACCAGACCCAAAGGGCTTGGTATGGATGGTGGGGGGGACCCCAAGCCATTTTTTTTTTTTTGCAAAATTTTTAATTGCCGGCAATTTTTTTCCATTCAGCTGTCACCCGGGAACCCCACTGATAGCGGGAACATGAATGAATGAATGTCTCACTACTAACATACGGCGTGACGTCATCATAGAACTCCCGCCGGATTGTAGTTGCGTTTTTTTTAGTGAATGCCAACTTTTTTTGGAAAAATGCTGCATACTGGGATGCAGGAAGATACCGCTTAGTGAATTGTCCCCTGGGTTTGGGGTTTGAGGTTTGCGGTCAAACTTTCGTTCGTTTTGAATGTTCGACCGTGAACCAAACGGGGGTGGGGGTTGTTCGGCCCATCACTAGCGCTCAGAGCTCCACATCCTCGGAGTAAGAGAGGGGAGTACGAGGGCGTACACTTGGCTGAATGTGAGCTGTTGGATGCGGGAACCATCAACGTCATTTGGAGTAAAAAATGTTTTTTTCAAACTTTGAATGACAAAGTTGAAGAATTCCAGAAGAAGACAAGAATGAACGTCGCCCGAGTCTATTTATTTACTGAAAAAATCTGATATTAATGATGCTTTAGAATCCTCCGGAATGCCGCCTATCCAACAATCTTCAGATTAATGGCTCTGCGATGTTAATTTACTGCTTACTTCACCATTACCTGTCAGCACAGCTCCGGGAGGACAGATTTCACAGTAACAATGTGTTAATGAGGCGGCTTTACACCACAAATCCCTCTCCGGCCTGTCAGCCCTGAACTATGAAACTGTAATTAGGATCCAGTGTCAGGAGCTTGTTACAGACTATAGAATGTGCTAGGTGGGGGAACCGACGGGTCCTACTGGAAGGTGAGGAGCTCCATACCCATCATGAGAGAAGGACTCTGGAACAAGGACTCCGGAACAAGGACTCCGGAACAAGGACTCCGGAACAAGGACTCCGGAACAAGGACTCCGGAACAAGGACTCCGCAACAACGACTCCGGAACAAGGACTCCGGAACAACGACTCCGGAACAACGACTCCGGAACAACGACTCCGGAACAAGGACTCCGCAACAACGACTCCGCAACAACGACTCCGCAACAACGACTCCGGAACAACGACTCCGGAACAACGACTCTGGAACAACGACTCCGGAACAAGGACTCCGGAACAAGGACTCCGGAACAAGGACTCCGGAACAAGGACTCCGCAACAACGACTCCGGAACAACGACTCCGGAACAACGACTCCGGAACAACGACTCTGGAACAACGACACCGGAACAACGACTCCGGAACAAGGACTCCGGAACAACGACTCTGGAACAAGGACTCTGGAACAACGACACCGGAACAAGGACTCTGGAACAACGACTCCGGAACAAGGACTCCGGAACAACGACTCCGGAACAAGGACTCCGGAACAACAACACCGGAACAACGACTCCGGAACAACGACTCCGGAACAACGACTCCGGAACAACGACTCCGGAACAACGACTCCGGAACAACGACTCTGGAACAACGACTCCGGAACAAGGACTCCGGAACAAGGACTCCGGAACAAGGACTCCGGAACAAGGACTCCGCAACAACGACTCCGGAACAACGACTCCGGAACAACGACTCCGGAACAACGACTCTGGAACAACGACACCGGAACAACGACTCCGGAACAAGGACTCCGGAACAACGACTCTGGAACAAGGACTCTGGAACAACGACACCGGAACAAGGACTCTGGAACAACGACTCCGGAACAAGGACTCCGGAACAACGACTCCGGAACAAGGACTCCGGAACAACAACACCGGAACAACGACTCCGGAACAACGACTCCGGAACAACGACTCCGGAACAAGGACTCCAGAACAACAACACCGAAACAACGACTCCGCAACAACGACTCCGGAACAAGGACTCCGGAACAACGACTCCGGAACAACGACTCCGGAACAACGACTCCGGAAAAACGACATAACACATGGAGGACGACTAATTGACCAGAAAACAATGCGCTAATCTGACTGATCAAAACAAGAAATTGTATCAGAATATTAACAGATAATATAAATAACAGGGATGCCATTTGCAAGGGAATGTGCGACGTGGGGGCGTGTATTGTACGACGTGTCAGCGTGTATTGTATGACGTGTCAGCGTGTATTGTATGACATGTCAGCGTGTATTGTATGACGTGTCAGCGTGTATTGTATGACATGTCAGCGTGTATTGTGCATCGTGGCGGCGTGTATTGTACGATATGTCGGCGTGTATTGTGCGACGTGGTGGAGTGTATTGTGTGATGTGTCGGCGAGTATTGTATGACGTGTCAGCGTGTATTGTGCGACGTGTCAGCGTGTATTGTGCATCGTGGCGGCGTGTATTGTACGACGTGGCAGCGTGTATTGTATGATATGTCAGCGTGTATTGTGCATCGTGGTGGCGTGTATTGTGCGACGTGTCGGTGTGTATTGTACTATGTGTCGGCGTGTATTGTGCGACGTGTCAGCGTGTATTTTACGATGTGGCGGCGTGTATTGTGCGACGTGGTGGCGTGTATTGTGCAATGTGTCGGCGTGTATTGTGCGACGTGTCAGCATGTATTGTGCGATGTGGTGGCGTGTATTTTACGATGTGGCGGCGTGTATTGTGCAATGTGTCAGCGTGTCTTGTACGACTTGGCGGCATGTATTTTGCGACGTGTCGGCGTGTATTGTGCGACATAGCGGCGTGTATTGTACGACTTGGCGGCGTGTATTGTGCGACGTGTTGGCGTGTATTGTGCGACGTGGTGGCGTGTATTGTGCGATGTGTCGGCGTGTATTGTGTGACGTGGCGGCATGGATTGTGCGACGTGTCGCCGTGTATTGTGCAATGTGTCGGCGTGTATTGTGCGACGTGTCAGCATGTATTGTGCGATGTGGTGGCGTGTATTTTACGATGTGGCGGCGTGTATTGTGCAATGTGTCAGCGTGTCTTGTACGACTTGGCGGCATGTATTTTGCGACGTGTCGGCGTGTATTGTGCGACATAGCGGCGTGTATTGTACGACTTGGCGGCGTGTATTGTGCGACGTGTTGGCGTGTATTGTGCGACGTGGTGGCGTGTATTGTGCGATGTGTCGGCGTGTATTGTGTGACGTGGCGGCATGGATTGTGCGACGTGTCGCCGTGTATTGTGCAATGTGTCGGCGTGTATTGTGCGACGTGTCGGCGTGTATTGTGCGACGTGGTGGCGTGTATTGTGCGATGTGTCGGCGTGTATTGTGCGACGTGGTGGCGTGTATTTTGCGACGTGTCGCCGTGTATTGTACTTATTGTGATCAGAATGAAAGATTCAATAGGTTATTTTTTACCTTCATTTTGATTCTTTTCCCCTCTTTATTTTGTCAGGTAAAAACGAAGCGCCGGATATTATTTTACCCCTCCCCTGACTTCATCGTCAAGATCAATGGCACGACCATCAATCCCTCCCCCTATTCCAGGGCGCTAGAAGTAATTTTGGACTCTGATTGTATCTTTGGGCCCCACATCCAATCATTGTCCAAAGCTTGCCGCCTCAACCTCCTCAACATCTCCAAGACACGCCTTTTCCTGACCAATGACACCACAAAGATCTAATTCACTCCCCGATCATCTCCCGCCTCGGCTACTGCAACTCCCTCCTCATTGGCTTTACACAGGCTTTCCCCCATTCAGTCCATCATGAATGCTGCTGCCAGACTCATCCACCTTACTAACCAATCAGTGTCCTCCACCCCTCTCTGCCAATCCCTCCACTGGCCTCCACTCAGTGTCCTCCACCCCTCTCTGCCAATCCCTCCATTGACCTCCATTCAGTGTCCTCCACCCCTCTCTGCCAATCCCTCCACTGGCCTCCACTCAGTGTCCTCCTCCCCTCTCTGCCAATCCCTCCACTGACCTCCACTCAGTGTCCTCCACCCCTCTCTGCCAATCCCTCCACTGACCTCCACTCAGTGTCCTCCACCCCCCTCTGCCAATCCCTCCACTGACCTCCACTCAGTGTCCTCCACCCCCCTCTGCCAATCCCTCCACTGGCCTCCACTCAGTGTCTTCCACCCCCCTCTGCCAATCCCTCCACTGACCTCCACTCAGTGTCCTCCACCCTTCTCTGCCAATCCCTCCACTGGCTTCCACTCAGTGTCCTCCACCCCTCTCTGCCAATCCCTCCACTGACCTCCACTCAGTGTCCTCCACCCCTCTCTGCCAATCCCTCCACTGATCTCCACTCAGTGTCCTCCACCCCTCTCTGCCAATCCCTCCACTGGCTTCCACTCAGTGTCCTCCATCCCTCTCTGCCAATACCTCCACTGGCCTCCACTCAGTGTCCTCCTCCCCTCTCTGCCAATCCCTCCACTGACCTTCATTCAGTGTCCTCCTCCCCCCTCTGCCAATCCCTCCACTGACGTTCATTCAGTGTCCTCCATCCCTCTCTGCCAATCCCTCCACTGACGTTCATTCAGTGTCCTCCATCCCTCTCTGCCAATCCCTCCACTGACCTTCATTCAGTGTCCTCCACCCCTCTCTGCCAATCCCTCCACTGGCCTTCATTCAGTGTCCTCCACCCCTCTCTGCCAATCCCTCCACTGGCCTCCACTCAGTGTCCTCCTCCCCTCTCTGCCAATCCCTCCACTGACCTTCATTCAGTGTCCTCCACCCCTCTCTGCCAATCCCTCCACTGGCCTCCACTCAGTGTCCTCCATCCCTCTCTGCCAATCCTTCCATTGACTTCAGCTCACCAAACAAATAAAATCCAAAATGCTAACAACAATATTCAAAGCCATCCACAACATTACCGCCAGATACATCCCCAACCTTATCTCACCATATCGCCCAAACCAGCCTCTCCGCTTCTCCCAAGACCTCTTTCTCTCATGGTCCCTCATCAGCTCCTCCCCTGCAGGACTTCTCTAGAGCCTCTCTTATCCTCTGGAACTCCCTACCCCAACCTGTCTGTCTCCTTCTCTCTCCTCATTTTTAGATGATCCCTGAAAAACATTTTCTTCAGGGAAACCTATCCTTCCTCCACCTAACAACTGTATTTTTATTTTCTCCCTCAGCTCATCCCCCACAATTATTGTCTTTTGTCTCCCTTTTTAGATTGTAAGCTCTTAGGATCAGGGCCCTCGGAACCCTCCCGTATTGTGAATCGTATTGTGACTGTACTGTCTCCCCTCGTGTTGTAAAGCGCTGCTGTTGGTGCCATATAAATCCCGTATATTAAGTCTTCTGCCAGAAAGGAGCGGCTCCACCATCAGAGGTCGTATTTCCACGCAGTCACAGTGAAGCTGAACACATTCCGAGAAGTCAGGGCACAGCAGCCGCTGTTCCAGTTGCTCCTGGCAGTGAATATCAGTCCTGACATGCTCCCCTCAACCTCATCAAATATTTATCTGGCTGATTTCTTTCTTTCCGAGAGACATAAAACATTTTATAAGGAATTGTGAAGAGTCACACAGAGCTGATGATGAAGTCACACAGAGGAAAAGTCGTATCATCGTCATTATGTTGGAAGTGCCCCCCCCTCCCCCCCGTTTGGGGTCTTGTTGGAGATCGCCGTCGCAGCATTCGCCCGTTCCATCCGTCACAAAGACACAAAGAAGAGAACTTTCTATTCTCTCAGTAACTTTTCCGCCACTCTGCAGATTCTGCTCCATTGTACTCGTCACCCGCGGTTCCGGTGTCGGCCCGCCTCGCTGTGCTGAATAAATCATGAATGTGCCCAGCGGCTGATCTGCGCGTTCTTTAGGTTTATTATTCTTTATTCATAAAATAGCATTTGTGTTGTAGTGACTTACAGGAGGCAAGAAGAACGCGAGAGGAGAACGCATGGAGGCCTGATGGGAGGCGAGGAAGGCGACGCATCACATATATTGGGGTCATGGAGCCGAATCCACTTCTAAAATGAAATCCCGATTCCGGGCAGATAGAGAAGACACAGATTAATGCAAATCTCAATTCTTAATACATCTGTAGATATTCCACAAATTTGGAACTGCTTCTCCTGTATACTGTTGTGTTGAAAATACTAGCCGTCAGACATCACTAACCGGATCAATCACTGTTTTTGGTGGAAATGATATCTCTACATGGCAAATAATTTCCTAGCAGGTGTAGTAGAGTCATAGAAATCCAACAGACCCAACAGTCATGACATGCATGCTGCTGATTCTGTGTCATTGAATCACTCATTGAAAGGGGCGTGTTCACAATAATAGCCGTGTGGAGTTCTATTAGTGACGTCATTCATTCTTTGATAAACAGGTGGCAATTATTGCCCTTATTTAAGGAAGGAAGGCAGCAAATGTTGGACATGCTGGTTACAGTGCATTTCTCTCTGAAATTCTGAGGAAAATGGGTCGTTCCAGACATTGTTCAGAAGAACAGCGTACCTTGATTAAAAAGTTGATTGGAGGGGAAAACATATAAAGAAGTGCAGAAAATGATCGGCTGCTCAGCTAAAATGATGCCAAATGCTTTAAAATGGCAACCAAAACCTGAAAGACGTGGAAGAAAGCGAAAAACTACCATTGGAATGGATAGGAGAATAGCCAAAATGGGGCGGACTCAGCCAACAATCAGCTCCAGGAAGATGAAAGAAGGTGTGACGTTCCCTGTGAGGACTCAGCCAACAATCAGCTCCAGGAAGATGAAAGAAGGTGTGACGTTCCCTGTGAGGACTGTTACAATTAGAAGACGCCAATGTGAAGCCAAGCTATCTGCAAGAAGTCCCCGCAAAGTCCCACTGTTGGGAAAAAGACGTGCTGAAGAGGTTACAATCTGCCAAAGAGCACATTGACCGGCCTAAAGAGAAATGGTGCAACATTTTGTGGACTGATGGAAGTAAGATTGTTCTTTTTGGGTCTAGTGGGCGGAGACAGTTTGTCAGACGACCCCCAAACACTGAATTCAAGCCACAGTACACTGTGAAGACCGTGAAGCATGGTGGTGCAAGCATCATGATATGGGGATGTTTCTCATACTACGGTGTTGGGCCTATTTATCGCATACCAGGGATCATGGATCAGTTTGAATCCATCAGAATACTTGAAGAGGTCATGCTGCCTTATGCTGAAGAGGAAATGCCCTTGAAATGGGGGTTCCAACAAGACAACGACCCCAAACACACCAGTAAACGTGCAACATCTTGGTTCCAGACCAACAAGATGGACGTTATGGAGTGGCCAGCCCAATCCCCGGATCTTCATCCAATAGAAAACTTGTGGGGTGACATCAAAAATGCCGTTTCTGAGGCAAAACCAAGAAATAGAGAAGAACTGTGGAATGTGGTCCAATCATCCTGGGCTGGAATACCTGATCACAGGGGCCAGAAGTTGGGGGACTCCATGCAACACAGATGTACAGCAGTCCTCAGAAACAGTGCGACTACAACCAAATATTCATGAAGTCATTCAAAGGAAAGCAAAATCTTCAAACATTTCTCAGTTTATATAGTGAATGTTGGAGTTTGTGAAGAAGAATACAAACACGGCCATTTTTTTGAACCGTCTAATATTCACTTTTCTTCCATTTTTTTAGAGGAACAACACAAATTTGATGTATTTTTCTTCATGTTGTGATTTGGAATAGAATGTGTCGTGTTCCCAATGCATTTGTGTGGATGGAAATAAAAGCTATTAGAAGGATTTTCAGCTTTATTCACTTTTTTCATCGCACTGATATTATTTGGAACACAACTGTACATCATAGAGGCTACCAGCCACCCGAGCAACAGTCCATTCAGCCAGTCCAGGCTGGGGAAAGATCCCGACTTTGAAGGCGGGATCCACCCCAGAGTCTGGAGCATCACTTGACTCAACTATTTCTCTCCCTATCCACAGCGTGTGGGGGGGGGGGGGGGTGTAAGAGGCAGAGTGGACAGCGGTGACTCTCTGCTCAGAGCAGCGGGGAGACCAATGCTACATCCACCTAGTAAGTATAATTTGGGGGAAACAAAACTTCTCTTTCAACTCAATTGGATGATGGGAAAATCCCATCATCCAATGTTCTCAAAAGTCCTACTAAACCAGCCCTTCTCAACCTTCTCAGAACCCTTGAAATACCTTTCTGGTCCCAGGGAACCCCTAAGAAAAATGATCCAAAATACAACTCATGATACATTATTGTGATGGTCAGTGGGAAGAATGTCCCTTACATTGGGGGTCAGTGGGAAGAATGTCCCTTACATTGGTGATCAGTGGGAAGAATGTCCCTTACATTGGGGGTCAGTGGGAAGAATGTCCCTTACATTGGGGGTCAGTGGGAAGAATGTCCCTTACATTGGGGGTCAGTGGGAAGAATGTCCCTTACATTGGTGGTCAGTGGGAAGAATGTCCCTTACATTGGGGGTCAGTGGGAAGAATGTCCCTTACATTGGTGATCAGTGGGAAGAATGTCCCTTACATTGGGGGTCAGTGGGAAGAATGTCCCTTACGTTGGGGGTCGGTGGGAAGAATGCCCCTTACGTTGGGGGTCGGTGGGAAGAATGTCCCTTACGTTGGGGGTCGGTGGGAAGAATGTCCCTTACATTGGGGGTCAGTGATTAAATACCACCAAAAGAAAGCTCTTTGTGTAAAAAAAAAAAAAAAAGATAAAAACGTCATATGGGTATAGTGTTGCATGACGGCGCAATTGCCATTCAAAGTGTGATAGCGCTGAAAGCTGAAAATTGGCCTGGACAGGAAGGGGGTAAAAGTGCCCGGCCGGCGAGGGGTTAACCTCGCTTACAATTTCCAAAATGTGCTCCTTCTTAAAGAGGAGCTCCAGTCTCCCCCCAAAAATTAAAAGTCAGTAGCTACAAATACCGTCGCTGCTGACTTTTCATAAACAGATAAGATAGAAGAAAACGCATGTGGTCCAGGGAAGCCATCCAAGCGATGTGTACAGAGAGGGGCCGGTGTAATGACCGGGGGGGGGGGGTGCGACCAAAACACTACAAAGAGAGAAAAGCATGAACAGCCAATAGGCAACTGCCACCAAAATCATTTATTGGAAAAAAATATATAATGCCATACATCGCAGGTAGGTGGAGCCACCTAATACCTCATGGCCAACCTCAGTGCCCTGTAAAGACCCCCCCAACCTAGACCACCCTACCAGAGCGTATCTACCTCTCCCTCCCAAAACCCACCATCCCTCCACGCCCTCTCAAAAAAGAAGAGAGAAAATCCCTAAACCCCCCCCAATCCCCCCCCACTACCCCCACGCAGAAACCAGGGAGCCCCCTTACCCTCGATGGCGATGTCCTCACCTGAGCTGATTGTCAGTTGGCTTTGCAGGCGCTGGCATCTCCGGGAAGGGAAAGTGGCAGTGAAACCTTTGCGGCTTCACATCCGGGTTCCTACTGCGCATGCGTGGCTTGAAGTGCGCTGCGCTTTGTGAATGGTCCCGCGGCCTTCTGGGACCTGTGATGTGTCCCAGAAGGCTGTGGGGGAAAGGAGGAGGGGGACGAACTTCTGTACAGATCACTACGGCGATCTGACTGGAAGTGGGAGTGGGTACAAGTCAAAACCAAGTACCTGCCCCCCATAAAGGTGCCAAATGTGTCAGTGGAGGGTGCAAACAAGTGGAACTTCCGCTGATGACACCCCAAAACAACGTATTCACTCCCTGTTATCTCTCACCTGCTACTCCCTTCTCACTGGCCAACTTCTCCACAGACCACCATGACCTCTCCCCTCCAGTCCATCATGAAAACTGCTTCTAGACCAGGGGTGGGCAAGCTTTTTGACTTGAGGGCCGCAATGGGTTCATATATTGGACCCGGGGGCCGGACCAAGAGTAGATGAATGATGTGTATGTGTCATCCATAGTAAGTATAGTAATATTCCCCCATAGTAAGCATAGTAATTAATCCCCCATATAGTAATTCATCCCCCATAGTAATTAATCCCCCATATAGTAATTCATCCCCCATAGTAATTCATCCCCCATATAGTAATTTATCCCCCCTATAGTAATTAATCCCCCATATAGTAATTCATCCCCCATAGTAATTCATCCCCCATAGAAATTCATCCCCCATATAGTAATTCATCCCCCATAGTAATTCATCCCCCATATAGTAATTAATCCCCCATATAGTAATTCATCCCCCATAGTAATTCATCTCCCATATAGTAATTCATCCCCCATATAGTAATTCATCCCCCCTATAGTAATTCATCCCCCATATAGTAATTCATCCCCCATAGTAATTCATCCCCCATATAGTAATTCATCCCCCATATAGTAATTCATCCCCCATAGTAATTCATCCCCCATATAGTAATTCATCCCCCATATAGTAATTCATCCCCCATAGTAATTCATCCCCCATATAGTAATTCATCCCCCCTATAGTAATTAATCCCCCATATAGTAATTCATCCCCCATAGTAATTCATCCCCCATAGTAATTCATCCCCCATATAGTAATTCATCCCCCATAGTAATTCATCCCCCATATAGTAATTCATCCCCCATAGTAATTCATCCCCCATATAGTAATTCATCCCCCATAGCAATTAATCCCCCATATAGTAATTCATCCCCCATATTAATTCATCCCCCATATAGTAATTCATCCCCCATAGTAATTCATCCCCCATATAGTAATTCATCCCCCATAGAAATTCATCCCCCATATAGTAATTCATCCCCCATAGTAATTCATCCCCCATATAATAATTCACCCCCCCTATAGTAATTAATCCCCCATATAGTAATTCATCCCCCATAGTAATTCATCCCCCATAGTAATTCATCCCCCATATAGTAATTCATCCCCCATAGTAATTCATCCCCCATATAGTAATTCATCCCCCATAGTAATTCATCCCCCATATAGTAATTCATCCCCCATAGCAATTAATCCCCCATATAGTAATTCATCCCCCATATTAATTCATCCCCCATATAGTAATTCATCCCCCATAGTAATTCATCCCCCATATAGTAATTCATCCCCCATAGAAATTCATCCCCCATATAGTAATTCATCCCCCATAGTAATTCATCCCCCATATAGTAATTCATCCCCCATATAGTAATTCATCCCCCCTATAGTAATTTATCCCCCATAGTAATTCATCCCCCATAGTAATTCATCCCCCATATAGTAATTCATCCCCCATATAGTAATTCATCCCCTATAGTAATTCATCCCCCATATAGTAATTCATCCCCCCTATAGTAATTCATCCCCCATATAGTAATTCATCCCCCATAGTAATTCATCCCCCATAGTAATTCATCCCCCATAGTAATACATCCCCCATATAGTAATTCATCCCCCATATAGTAATTCATCCCCCATATAGTAATTCATCCCCCATATAGTAATTCATCCCCCATAGTAATTCATCCCCCATATAGTAATTCATCCCCCATAGTAATTCATCCCCCATATAGTAATTCATCCCCCATATAGTAATTGTCAGGGCTCCCGGGTATGACCAGAGGTGTGTGACTGACGCAGGGAAACGCAGACTTCAGATATGTTATAAACAATGTAATTTATTAACACTAAGAATACAAACATAACACAGTGCAAACGAACCAAACCAACCACCCACAGATAACAGTACATACAATGCAAGCGTCGTCAGGCAGGCCGGGTCAATATCAATTGGGCAGGTAGGTACAGGGGGAGCAAGCGGAAAATGGTTGGGGTCACAGGCCAGGTTCAGCAGGTAGCGGGCAGCGTGGTACAGAGGGTCAGGCAGAGGAGAATGGTCAGACAAGCCAGGGATCAGAGCAGGGTCAGCAGAGAATCAGACAGGAACAGGGAGCAGGAACAGGATACAGGGCCCAAGAGAAACACAACACCAAGGCAGAGTCTGCAGGTCTGAATGTCCCTTAAATACACCAGTATAATTAGTTCCAGGTGTTTGACTGGCTGCAAGGTTGAGTCTCTGATTGCTGGGAGCACCCGCTGGCCAGCCCTGGTACTGCAGCCCATAAGGCAGCTGAGTTCCACTATTGCTGGCCAGTCCATTCCTGACAGTACCCCCCCCTCAAGGAACGGCCTCAGGACGCTCCAAACAGTCCTAGCTGGGAAAAATGTTCCACCACCCGGGTCTGGTAACTGGCGGGATATCAAAGACTGGCACATCGGGCTGGACTCCGGGCAGAGGCACATCGGGCTGGACTCCGGGCAGCGGCACATCGGGCTGGACTCCGGGCAGCGGCACATCGGGCTGGACTCCGGGCAGCGGCACATCGGGCTGGACTCCGGGCAGCGGCACATCGGGCTGGACTCCAGGCAGAGGCACATCGGGCTGGACTCCGGGCAGAGGCACATCGGGCTGGACTCCGGGCAGAGGCACACCGGGCAGAGGCACACCGGGCTGGACTCCGGGCAGAGGCACATCGGGCAGGACTCCGGGCAGAGGCACATCGGGCAGGACTCCGGGCAGAGGCACATCGGGCTGGACTCCGGGCAGAGGCACATCGGGCAGAGGAACATCGGGCTGGACTCCGGGCAGAGGCACATCGGGCCGGACTCCGGGCAGAGGCACATCGGGCCGGACTCCGGGCAGAGGCACATCGGATTACCAGGCGAAGCAGCAGGCAGCGGGCCACCAGGCGGAGCAGCAGGCACTGGGCCCCCAGGTGGAGCAGCAGGCAGCGGGCCACCAGGCAGAGCAGCAGGCAGCGGGCCCCCGGGCGGAGCAGCAGGCAGCGGGCCCCCGGGCGGAGCAGCAGGCACCGGGCCCCCCGGGAGGGGCGACCGGCATCGGGCCCCCAGGCAGAGCGGTGGGCGCCGGGCCCCCAGGAGGGGCGACAGGCATCGGGCCCCCAGGCGGGGCGACAGGCATCGGGCCCCCAGGCGGGGCGACAGACATCGGGCCCCCAGGCGGGGCGGCGGGCGCCGGACCCCCAGGCGGGGCGACAGGTCTCGGGCCCTCAGGCAGAGCGGCGGGCGCCGGACCCCCAGATGGAGCGACTGGTCTCGGGCCCTCAGGCGGAGCGGCGGGCGCCGGACCCCCAGGTGGAGCGACAGGACTCGGGCCCTCAGGCGGAGCGGCGGGCGCCGGACCCCCAGGTGGAACGACAGGTCTCGGGCCCTCAGGCGGAGCGGCGGGTGCCGGACCCCCAGGTGGAGCGACAGGTCTCGGGCCCTCAGGCGGAGCGGCGGGCGCCGGACCCCCAGGTGGAGCGACAGGTCTCGGGCCCTCAGGCGGAGCGGCGGGCGCTGGGCCCCCAGGCGGAGCGACAGGTCTCGGGCCCTCAGGCGGAGCGACAGGTCTCGGGCCCTCAGGCGGAGCGGCGGGCGCCGGACCCCCAGGCGGAGCGACAGGTCTCGGGTCCTCAGGCGGAGCGGCGGGCGCCGGACCCCCAGGCGGAGAGACAGGTCTCGGGCCCTCAGGCGGAGCGGCGGGCGCCGGACCCCCAGGTGGAGCGACAGGTCTCAGGCCCTCAGGCGGAGCGACAGGTCTCAGGCCCCCAGGCGGGTGGCGGGCGCCGGACCCCCAGGCGGAGCGACAGGTCTCGGGCCCTCAGGCGGAGCGACAGGTCTCAGGCCCCCAGGCGGGGCGGCGGGCGCCGGACCCCCAGGCGGAGCGGCGAGCGCCAGACTCCCAGGCGGAGCGACAGGTCTCGGGCCCCCAGGCGAAGCGGCGGGCACCGAGTCACCAGGCATGACAGTGGGCTCCGAGTCAACTGGCATGACCGCTGGCACTGGGTCAGACATTGGATCGTCTGACTGGACAGCGGGCATCGGGTCACCAGGCATCAAGTCATTTGGCTCGACAGCGAGCACCGCGTCATCTGGCAAGGCAGTGGGCTCCGAGTCAACAGGCACGACAGCGGGCATCGGGTCACCAGGTATGACAGCGGGCACTGGGTCACCAGGCATCAGGTCATTTGGCTTGCCAGCGGGCACCGCGTCATCTGGCAAGGCAGTGGGCACCGGGTCACCAGGCATTGGATCGTCTGGCTCGACAGCGGGCACCGAGTCACCAGGTACGACAGCGGGCTCTGAGTCAACTGGCACGACAGCGGGCACCGGGTCATCAGGTACCGGATTGTCTGGCTCGACCGCGGGTATCGGGTCACCAGGTATGACAGCGGGCACCGGGTCATCAGGTACCGGATCGTCTGGATCAACAGCGGGTATCGAGTCAACTGGCCTAATAGGATCATCAGGCTGGATCAGTTCATCAGGCTGAGTGGAGGCATCAGGCTGGGTACAGACATCAGGCTGAAGTGCGGGTGCCGAGGCACCAGGCTGAACCACGGAAGGCAGGTTCTCAGACGGCAGGCTCACCGGTTTGGATACTGGCAGGATGGTATTGGTTGGAAAGAATTTTCGCTTTTTTCTGGTTTTAACTACTGGGGCACTGCAAGTAAACGCAGGTCTGCAAACGAATGGAGCAGCTGGAGAAAGAGAAGAGCTGGAGGATGGAACAGGGGAGGGAGCGGTTGCTACAGAGGGCTTCTTTACAGGGTTAAAGGCAGGATAGGTGCAGCGAGTGGGAACAGGGGACTGACATGCGGTAGATAGCAGGGCAGGAGGAGCTGTTGGGAATGCAGGAGTAGAGCTTTGAGGAAATAGATTAGAAGCAGGACTGGGTCTTTGTAAGCTGACTGAGGCTGGGTGCAACAAGTCTGTCCATGTCTGCAGTATGGGTTGAACAAAGCTGAGCTTACACAAAGCCTGTCTGGTCAATGACTGCACTGCGTTTATACAATCTCTTAGTGTCTGTGGTGAACATGCAGAATAACGCTCCAGAAAGTAACCCACATCATCCTCTAATAACCACACCAGGGACTCTACCTGGTCTGCACTAAATGGCGGCAAAAATTCATCCCTGCATTCGGGGGAACCAGATGAAACCAACTCCGCACAAATCTCAATCAATGGCTGCACCTCAGAGAACACTGTGCCCTGATCTACTAGAACATGAGCGAGCCGTATACATTCTAGCAGTTCATCCCGGGTATACGCCTTCAGAGTTTGATAAGCATACTCCCTGTCATCAAACACTAGCAGATATAAATACACAACCTCATCCAGATCCATCCTTCCCATCAACAAGCCAAGATGGCTTCCCTGTGCAGCCACTTCTGGTCAGGATTGGCCTTGGTGTAATGTCAGGGCTCCCAGGTGTGACCAGAGGTGTGTGACTGACGCAGGGAAACGCAGACTTCAGATATGTGATAAACAATATAATTTATTAACACTAACAATACAAACATAAACGCAGTGCAATACTAAACATAATACAGTGCAAACAAACCAACCAACCACCCACAGATAACAGTATATACAAGCAAGCGTCGTCAGGCAGGCCGGGTCAATATCAATAGGGCAGGTAGGTACAGGGGGAGCAAGCGGAGAATGGTCGGGGTCACAGGCCAGGTTCAACAGGTAGCGGGTAGCGTGGTACACAGGGTCAGGCAGAGGAGAATGGTCAGACAAGCCAGGGATCAGAGCAGGGTCAGCAGAGAATCAGACAGGAACAGGATGCAGGGCCCAAGAGAAACACAACACCAAGGCAGAGTCTGCAGGTCTGAATGTCCCTTAAATACACCAGTATAATCAGCTTCAGGTGTTTGACTGGCTGCAAGGTTGAGTCTCTGATTGCTGGGAGCACCCGCTGGCCAGCCCTGGTACTGCAGCTCATAAGGCAGCTGAGTCCCACTATTGCTGGCCAATCCATTCCTGACAGTAATTCATCCCCCATAGCAATTAATCCCCCATATAGTAATTCATCCCCCATATTAATTCATCCCCCATATAGTAATTCATCCCCCATAGTAATTCATCCCCCATATAGTAATTCATCCCCCATAGAAATTCATCCCCCATATAGTAATTCATCCCCCATAGTAATTCATCCCCCATATAGTAATTCATCCCCCATAGTAATTCATCCCCCATATAGTAATTCATCCCCCATAGTAATTCATCCCCCATATAGTAATTCCTCCCCCCTATAGTAATTCATCCCCCATAATAATTCATCCCCCATATAGTAATTCATCCCCCATATAGTAATTCATCCCCCCTATAGTAATTCATCCCCCATAATAATTCATCCCCCGTATAGTAATTCATCCCCCATATTAATTCATCCCCCATATAGTAATTTATCCCCCATAGTAATTAATCCCCCATATAGTAATTCATCCCCCATATAGTAATTCATCCCCCATATAGTAATTCATCCCCCATTGTAATTCATCCCCCATATAGTAATTCATCCCCCATATTAATTCATCCCCCATATAGTAATTCATCCCCCATATAGTAATTCATCCCCCCTATAGTAATTCATCCCCCATAGTAATTCATCCCCCATATAGTAATTCATCCCCCATAGTAATTCATCCCCAATAGTAATTCATCCCCCATATAGTAATTCATCCCCCATAGTAATTCATCCCCCATATAGTAATTCATCCCCCATATAGTAATTCATCCCCCATATAGTAATACATCCCCCATATAGTAATTCATCCCCCATAGTAATTCATCCCCCATATAGTAATACATCCCCTATATAGTAATTCATCCCCCATATAGTAATTCATCCCCCATATAGTAATTCATCCCCCATATAGTATTTCATCCCCCATAGTACTATTCCCCCCCAAGTAGTAAGCCAAGTCCCCCCCTGTGTCAATTTACTTACCTTTGCTCCGCGCGTTCCTCTCGCCGTGTTCCCGCACCGTTCCGGTCTTCAGGGCGGACTGTGAGAGGAGCCTAGCTCCCCTCACGTTCATCACGCTGCCCCGCCTACACACATCCTGACAGTATCACGCTCCACGGGCTGGATTAAAAGGTCCGCCGGGCCATAGTTTGCCCATTGCTGTTCTAGACACATCCACCATAATAACCCATCCGTGACTGCTGCCCCTCTCTGCCAATCCCTCCACTGACCTCCACTCAGTGTCCTCCACCCCTCTCTGCCAATCCCTCCACTGACCTCCACTCAGTGTCCTCCACCCCTCTCTGCCAATCCCTCCACTGACCTCCACTCAGTGTCCTCCACCCCTCTCTGCCAATCTCTGTACTGGCCTCCATTCAGTGTCCTCCACCCCTCTCTGCCAATCCCTCCACTGACCTCCACTCAGTGTCCTCCACCCCTCTCTGCCAATCCCTCCACTGACCTCCACTCAGTGTCCTCCACCCCTCTCTGCCAATCCCTCCACTGACCTCCACTCAGTGTCCTCCACCCCTCTCTGCCAATCTCTGTACTGGCCTCCATTCAGTGTCCTCCACCCCTCTCTGCCAATCCCTCCACTGGCCTCCATTCAGTGTCCTCCACCCCTCTCTGCCAATCCCTCCACTGGCCTCCATTCAGTGTCCTCCACCCCTCTCTGTCAATCCCTGCACTGGCTTCAATTCAGTGTCCTCCACCCCTTTCTGCCAGTCCCTTCACTGACCTCCACTCAGTGTCCTCCACCCCTCTCTGCCAATCCCTCCACTGGCCTCCACTCAGTGTCCTCCACCCCTCTCTACCAATCCCTCCACTGGCCTCCACTCAGTGTCCTCCACCCCTCTCTACCAATCCCTCCACTGGCCTCCACTCAGTGTCCTCCACCCGTCTCTGCCAATCCCTCCACTGGCCTCCACTCAGTGTCCTCCACCCCTCTCTGCCAATCCCTCCACTGACCTCCACTCAGTGTCCTCCACTCCTCTCTGCCAATCTCTGCACTGGCTTCCACTAGCATGACGTATAAAATTCAAAATACTAACCACGATGCACAAAGTCACCCACAACATTGCCCCCCAGCTACATCACCACCCTCCTCTCAACATAATGCCCAAAGCATCCTCTCCGCTCCTCCCAAGACCTTCCTTTGTCTTGATCCCTCGTCAGCTCCTCCCCGGCTCCCCTCCAGAATTTTCCTAGAACCTCTCCCATCCTCTGGAACTCCCTACCCCAATGTGTCTAGCTATCTCCTATCCTGCCTGCCTTTAGGAGATACCCGAAAATGTATTTTTTTTTGTTTACAAACGATTTTATTGAATATAAGTAGACTGTAAAACAACAGCACACTTTCAAGTGTTATTTTCAACGAAAACAAGGCACTTTTGAAATGTACAATACAGAAAAGTATATTAACATAAGAAAGAGAGAAAAAAAAAAAAAAAAGGAAAAGAGTAAATTACGAGTGCATGAAATACGTGAACAATAAGATAAGTTAAAGATACATCCGTCAACAGTACATGTCAGGCAACTTTTACTGAGAATATTGTTAAACATGCAATAAGTGTCTACAATCTCTCCATGACTCCCATTTTTTATCATATAAGTGCATCTTATCCAGTAGGGTATAATGAATGCGGTCCATGAGCATTACAGTATCAATTCTGTGTAAAACGGAGTCCAAGGGTACAGCATTGGACCTCCAGTGTAAGGCAATAGACCATAAGGTGGCAATACATAATGTATGTATCAATCTCAGATTGGCATCAGAGACCCCTGGGATATTGGCCCCCAATAAACAGGTCTGTATGGACAATCGTATCGGGGTACCCGACAGTGAGGTAGCCACCTCAGATATCTTACACCAAATCAAAGATATGGTCGGGCAATCCCAGAATATATGAACCAAAGTACCTGTGAGGCCACAGCCCCGGAAACATAAAGGGGACGTTTGTGGGAACAATACATGTAGTCTCGATGGGGTGTAATACCATCTGGTTAAAACCTTAAGGGCCGTCTCACGAACTGAAAGAGATCTAGAACTCTTGCATATATTATCCACCATGGAATCCCAATCCTCCTCTGAAAAAGTGATACCACAATCCTCCTCCCATTTTTGTCGATAAGAGGGGGGTGTATGAAAAAGGCAGATCAAAAATTGGTGATAAAGATCTGAGATAAGACCCCTACCCCTAGGAGAGTCACGGCTGATACGTTCAAAAAAAGAAATCGGGGAAGATGGCATAAGGCCAAAGTGTGAATTAAAAAAATGTCTAATCTGTCGGTAGCGAAGGTACTCGCGAAGAGGAACATCAAACAACACACGTAGCATATCAAAGGTAATATACGATCCTCCTCTTTGAAAATCCGATAATCTGATAAAGGATCGATCATACCACCAACGAAACTGTTGAGGGGAAGAAAAAGCTACAACAAAAGTGGGGTCACCAAAAAATGAAACACCTGGGGGGGTAAGAGAGACTAGATTCAATTTAGATTTGTATTTGGACCAGAGAGTCAGCGAATGAGTCACTATGGAGTTATGAAAAGTAAGCGATCGGGGGGAAATTTTAGACCATAGAATTCCCGGTAAATAAAATGGGCGTATTGATTGAGACTCAAACTTGATCCATGGGATTTGAGAATTAATAGTAGCCCATTGTGATAATTGCGCAAAACGAGCAGAGAGGTAATATAGCCAAAAGTTGGGGAGGCCAAGACCTCCCGTCCGTTGTGAGCGGTACAAAATGGATGAAGCAAAACGTGGATGCTTATTTCCCCAAATAAAATTATTAACAGTCCGCTGAAAGTGATCCAAAAACGTTTTTGAAACTGGAACTGGCAGTGATCTAAAAAGATAAAGCAGTTTGGGCAAAATATTCATTTTAACCGCCGTGACTCTACCCAGAAAGGAAATATGATAACCATGCCAAATCTTCAATAGAGTAGAGAGACGTGATACACATGGTGGATAATTAGCAGTAAACATATCCGAGTATCTAGGGGTGAGATTAATCCCCAGATAGGAGATCCTGTCCTTGACCCAACGAAATGGGAAAGAGCTACGGAGAGATGCACTTAGGGAGTCAGGAACATTAACCGGCATAATCACCGATTTGGTAAAATTAACGGTGAGACCTGACACTAAGGCAAAATCGTTCAATACAGCACATAAATTAGGCAATGAAGTCAATGGGTTAGTAAGAAAAAGCATAACATCATCGGCATACATGCTCATTTTAAAATGTGAAACTAATAATGAGTAACCAGAAATATCCGAATGTGATCTGATCGCCAATGCCAAAGGTTCCAACACCAGCGCAAATAGAAGGGGTGAAAGAGGACAACCCTGGCGGGTGCCTCTACCCAATGTAAAAAAGTCAGAGTTACAACCAGGAAGCCTTATTCTTGTTTTAGGAGAGTCGTATAGGGCGTGCACGCCTGCCAAAAACCCGTCACTAAAGCCCATTTTCCCTAGCAGGGAGAATAAATATGGCCAAAGAACACTGTCAAAGGCCTTGTTTATATCTAAACTCATCAACAGAACCTCTTTGGAATGTAAATTAGCATCTTGAATAACATTTAGAGTGAGGCGAATGTTATCAGTAATAAATCTGTCGGGAATAAAACCCGACTGGTCTGGAGAAACCAAAGAGGAGATGATAGGGGCCAACCGGTCCGCCAAAATACGGCTAAATATCTTCAGATCGTTATTCATTACTGAGATTGGTCTATAGTTTTGTGGCAAACAGTGGTCTTTCTGCGGTTTAGGTATTAGGGACATATTAGCCAATAGCATCTCCTCAGGGAACCTACCCCCCTGCAAAACATCATTGAATAAAGTTATCAAATAGGGAGCCAGCGTGGGGGCAAAATGCTTATAATAACTAGCGGTAAATCCATCTGGACCCGGTGCAGTAGAGCGTTTTAGCGCACTAATCGCACAAGTTATTTCCTCCAAAGTGCAGGGGGCATTAAGGGAGGCAATCTGAGAAGGTGTAAGAGCAGGGAGGGATATAGAATCCAGCCATGAGTCTGATGGAGGAACAGAATCTGACTGCGGAGAAGCTAGTAGATTAGAATAAAAGTTTTCAAAAATACCTAAGACTTCCTGAGGTAGAGATGAGATAGTACCCGAATTAGTGCGTAGCTTATACACGTGTGGGGGGCGCAGAGAGTGGTTCAATTTCCTTGCAAACATGGTAGATGCTGAGTTGCTATGTAATAGGAACGAGGCCTTCGACCAGCGGAGGGCCTTTTCAGTCTTTTGAGAAAGCAGGGTATTCAGTTCTAAGCGTTTTTGGGACAATAACTGTTTATTGAGGAGAGATGGATTAGCAACATGACTTCTATAGTGTGCTTCTAATTCTCGGGTAAGAAGTAGTACTTGCTGCCAATGTTTTCTATTTCTGGATGAAGCCATGGAGATAAGTCGGCCTCGTAGGACCGCCTTATGGGCTACCCATAGTGTGGACGAGGATATATCAGGGGTTGAATTAGATTGAAAATATTCCCGGATAGATGTAATCACCTCTTGACGAGAGTCAACATCAGTTAGCATAGAGTCATTAAGTCTCCAAGAGAAGGGAGTAGGTGCCAATCCTATAAATGTGATAGATAAAGCCAAGATATTGTGATCCGACCAGGGGCTCAAGTGAATACAAGCTGTCTTAGAATTAGCTAGTAAAATTGGGGTACAATAGATATAGTCTAATCTGGCATAAGAGTCATGTGGGTGAGAATAAAATGTGTAATCCCTGGCTCCCATGTTGTGCGCTCTCCAGGCATCCACCAACTGGAGGGCATCCAGTCTCCTGGTAAGGGATTTTGGGAAAGCTTGGGAAGAGTGTGAGGAGGAGCTACGATCCAAAAGAGGGTTTGCCACTAGATTAAAATCACCACCCACCAATAGATGAGGGGATAAAAACCTATCCAGAGCACCAAAAAATTTAGAAAAGAAGGAAGATTGTGCCGAGTTCGGTGCATAAAGATTAGCAATCGTAAGTTCTCGACCGGAAAGGGTGCCTTTAAGAATGATAAACCTACTGTCCGGATCACGATACACATGTTGAACCTCAAAGGGGAATGAGTTATGTAGAAAGATGGCTACTCCCCTACTCTTGGAGGAATGTAGGGTATAATACCCCTGCCTATAGGATTTATGAAAATATGTTGGGTGTTTTGCGGCTGCAAAATGTGTTTCCTGTAATAATATAATTTTAGCTCCTAGACGCTTATATTGAAGAAAGGCTGTTTTGCGCTTATTTGGCGAATTGAAACCCTGGACATTATGCGAGATACATTGAATTACCATAGTAAACAAAGTTTGACACTATCAGCGTAAAAATACACACTGGAGAGATATCTCCTAAAATTATTTGGCTAGACATGATGACCCACAGGTCCACATCAGACAGATCTACCTGCAGCAGTACCAGCCTAGGGGACCCCCAGACCCCAACATGGGGGTCGTGACGTCCACAGACCGGCACAATACCAACGTCATACACTAAAGTTTTGTGAAGAGAATGAGCAAAAAACAATAGAAACGAAGCTTTAATAGCTCCTACAGTTGAGAGGGTAACTAAAGAACATGGATCAGGCAGGAAATTTACCATACCCGATAAAACAAAAAATTCAGACATTAACGGGCCAAATGGGCCCAGACCCTGTCTCCGTAAAACATGGAAAACGGAGCCGTCACCCGTCAATCGGGCGGCAACACCTCCGGCCATGTCAGGAGGCAGGGTGGGGAAACGTGTCCAAGAGTTGTGAGACCATGGTTTAATGGGCGTAATTAAGAGGGCCCGCAGACCCTTGTAAAACTTAACTCGTCCAGCTATTAATACAAGGCACACATAGTTCGCAGAACCACAAAGATATCAGAGCAGCGACCACAAAAATGCATATCCTGACAGTGTAAGAGATAAAGAGCAAAATCCCTGTGTCCCAGTTCCTGTCAAAGTCATAATATACAATAGGCAGGACCAAGGACCGTCAAAACAATGGGTATCAGGCATGTGAAAATGGTCCTGTCAGCCCGGTGCTTGTCTGACTCTCCTTCTATCCCTTCGTGGAGATGGAGTATGCCAAATGGGAGAAACACGAGGGGTGGAGGGTGGACGCCGAGGCGATGGGGCATCCGCCAGGCCCAATTTGGCCAAAATTTCCCTACCTTCAAGAAGGGATGTGGCTATATATGTGCTCCCATTATGTGGAACTATCAGCTTAAAAGGGAAGCCCCACTTGTAGCGGATACGAGCTGAGAACAGGGCAGTGGTAACTTCCTTCATTTTTCTACGTTTCTCCAACGTGGCCGGGGAAACATCTGGAAAGATTTGTAGAACCGAGCCATCGAAGGAGATTGTTGGGGTATTACGAGCAGCTCTAAGTATGTCTTCTTTGGTCAGGAAATCCTTCATACACAGGACAATATCTCTAGGCGGCTTGTCATTAGGAGGTTTAGGGCGCAGGGCTCTATGGATGCGGTCACAGGCAAAAGACCCAGGGTCGCGATCCGGAAGGAGTGACTTGAATAACTTGGTTGTGGTTAATGAGAGGTCAGATATAGACTCCGGAATTCCCCTGATTCGCAAATTATTCCTGCGGTTGCGATTATCTAGGTCCTCTACCTGCGCCTACAATTGTAAAAAAGCCGTTTGTAGATGGTCATGCTCTCTGGATAGTTCACCATAGGCTAAGCTAAGTTCATCGTGTTTGGTTTCTAAGCGGTCTGTCCTGGAGCCCAATGTGGCTATTTCCTGAGAGAGAACATTAGTGCTTTTATGCAATTCTGATTGGAATTTGGTGGCCAACTTGGTGTACATAGATTCCAGACAAGACTCCAGATCCCCCTTTGTGAGTTGCTGTGTATTTTCACTGACGAGGGCTAAGGAAGGAGCTATGGTATCCTGTGTGGGATCGGACAGGGATGCTCGTTCTGTAGTGACTGGAGACATGCTGCAAAGCTCTTGTGCCTTAAGTAGGTAAGTCGTGAGGGACTTTTGAGCTTGTCCCTTTTTTTTCTTGGTGGACGGCATACAGGGAGTCTCCTGGGGGTGATCAGCTGTAAATTGGATAAGAAATGGAGAAAATAACCCCAGGAGACCTATAACGCCCAAAATAGATTAAAGGTTGTAGTTACATGAATGCTGTCGGGGTCATCCGCGAAGACGTTATATTGTAAAAATATTTAGCAGGCCGTAAAAAGGCAGAGAGGACACAGGCCGCAGTAACCACTTTATATCTTGCAGGAGCAGGGTCACAGCACCAGGTCCCACCCCAGGGCCTGAGAGGGATGCAGAGTGTGGAGCAGAGGGCCCCCAATATCAAGCACAGGGCCCTCCAGGGCAAATCCAAAAAAACACCCCTCGGAGCAGTATCAGGGCTCCAGTAGGCCACGGAGCCCGACAGGGGCCGCTGCAACGGAGGCAGATGGCGTCTGGGGCCGCAGCTGTGAAACCCAGTCCCCAAATCACAATGGGGGGACCTGAGGACTGTCAGCCCGTCCCCCCTTACTCACTGTGACCGGATGAGAGGAAGGCCCCGTCAGATGGTGCAGGCCACAGCTGCCCGCCGCAGTGGGGAGTGGCAACACTGAGCGGCGCCCTCTCACAGATCCAGCTGATGCAAAGGGCGCCTCGGATGTCCCTGGACGATCCCCCACCACCCGGATGGCAGCGGGTGTGGATGTGAGGCGTCGGAGCCCCGGCCCACGCGGCCGCACCAGGCCGCAGATATCCGCCGCCACGGAGGGCAGAAATATTACCCGGAGCCCCTCTCCCAGGTCTAGGAGATGTCCCCAGGGATCTCCGCTGCCTCTCCGTGATCCGCTGCTGCACGGATGACAGCGGATTGAACACTTCGGCGCCGGAGCTCAGGATTATGCGGCCGCTCCGGTCGCCATCTTGGACACGCCCCCCCGAAAATGTATTTATTCAGAGAAGCCCACCTTGCCTTCACCTAAAAACTGTACATTGACCACCTCCATCAGCTGATCCCCCACAGCCATTACCTTTTGTACCACCAACCCCTCTATTTCAGACTGTAGGCTCCACAAGTCGGGGCCCCCTCTAGGTACATTCAGATTACCGAAATATAGAGTAGGTGTAGTGGAAATGCTAAATGAAAGCCAACATGGACCTTGGGAACACCTTGGAGGCCCCTAAGGCTGGCAGTTGGTCAATTCTTTCATGTATTTGGTAAGTTCTGTCCAGGGGCGGACTGACCATTTGGAAACTCGGGCACTGCATGAGGGCCCAGAGTCAGTAGGGGGGCCCATGAGATGCCCCTGGTTCCTTTCTCATAGGCTTTTTTGAGTTTGGGCAAGGACACAGGGGCCCCATGATCCCCTATTGCCCGGGGGGCCCCATGAGTTGGCAGTCCGCCCGTGGTTCTGTCTGTGACACTTTCTTGAGTGAAGATCAGAATATTTGGTGTTAATTATCCTCTGGGTATCTTTCTTTATTTTATGTCTTTCCAAAGTTGTGTTTAGATTTTCTGCCACCAGAACAGCATCTAATCCGGTGCCTCCCAATACCAGATCAATTGTAACAATGCAACTTGATTTGTTTATTAATAATAAATGCGTAATTATTATTATTACCTGTAATTAATCGGTTTAATTTTTTTTACTTTTATATTTATTATTTTTTTAATAATCCTACCTTTTTTAATTAATTTTGATTTAATAATTTAATAATAATGTTGTAATTATTATTCGTAAAAAATGTTGTATTTCCTCATTATTATTTATTTTGTGTTTCTTCACTTTTAATAATTATTTTTTATTTCCTCAACGTTATTTATCATTTTGTAAATATTACATTTTTTATTATATTTATTACAGTCTGCATTCTTAATTCATAATTGTAATTTTAATGTATAGCTGATATTTTTAATTTTTAATCCTTTTAATGTAATACTTTAATGATTTTTCTAATGATTTTGTGTTTCCACGCTTTTATAATAATTTCCTCCTTTCTAATAAAAATGTTGTATTTCCCCATTATTATTCCCAATACCACAGATCAGTTGTGACAGTGCAAATTGATTAGTTTATTAGGAATAAATGCGTAATTATTATTGGTACTACTTGTAATTTTTTTTTTACTTTTATATTTATTATTTTTTTAATAATTCTAACTTTAAATAGTTTTGATTTAATAATAATTTTGTAATAATACTTTGTAAAAAATGTTGTATTTCCTCATTATTATTTATTTTGTGTTTCTTCACTTTTAATAATTATTTTTTATTTCCTCAACATTATTTATCATGTTGTAAATATTAATTTTTTTATTATATTTATTACAGTCTGCATTTTTATTCATAATTGTAATTTTATTGCATAGCTGATATTTTTAATATTTAATCCTTTTAATGTAACACTTTAATGATTTTTCTAATGATTTTGTGTTTCCACGCTTTTATAATAATTTTCTCCTTTCTAATAAAAATGTTGTATTTCCCCATTATTATTCCCAATACCACAGATCAGTTGTGACAGTGCAAATTGATTAGTTTATTAGGAATAAATGCGTAATTATTATTGGTACTACTTGTAATTTTTTTTTTTACTTTTATATTTATTATTTTTTTAATAATTCTAACTTTAAATAGTTTTGATTTAATAATAATTTTGTAATCATTCTTTGTAAAAAATGTATTTCCTCATTATTATTTATTTTGTGTTTCTTCACTTTTAATAATAATTTTTTATTTCCTCAACATTGTTTATCATTTTGTATTACATTTATTATTATACTTATTACAGTCTGCATTCTTATTTCATAATTGTAATTTTTCAAATAATGTAATAGTTATTTTAATGTTTAGTTTATATTTAGTTGATATCTCCTAGATTGTAAGCCTTCATTTTGTAAAGCGCTGCGCAAACTGTTGGCCCTATATAAATCCTGTATAATAATAATAATAATAATAATATTTAAACTTTTTGATCCTTTTAATGTAACACTTTAATGATTTTGTAATTATTAGTCATTTTGTGTTTCCACATTTTTGTAATAATTTCCTCATTTCTAATACAACAAAAATAGTATTTCCTCATTATTAGTTATACAAATTCCTTTTTTGTCCCCAAAGAAAATAATTTAGATTTCATATTGTTTAATTTTTTTACTTTAATATTATTTTTTTAATAATCCTACCTTTAAATAGTTTTAATTTAATAATAATTTTGTAATCATTCTTAATAATAGGGGAAATACAACATTTTTTACTAAGAATGATTACAAAATTATTATTAAATTAAAACTATTTAAAGGTAGGATTATTAAAAAAAAATAAATCTAAAAGTAACAAAATTAAACAATATGAAATCTAAATTGTTTGCTTTGGGCAAAAAAATGAATTTGTATAACTAATAATAGGGAAATACTATTTTTTTAAATTTATAAATGAGGAAAGTATTATAAAAATGTGAAAACACAAAATGACTAATAATTACAAAATCATTAGAAAAATCATTAAAGTGTTATCATATTAAATCATTATTTTTTATTTAGCATTTCCTCACTTTTTATAATTATTTTATTTCCTGAACATTATTTATCATTTTGTAAATATTACATTTATTTATTATACTTATTACAGTCTGCATTCTTAATTCATAATTGTAATTTTTCAAATCATTTAATAGTTATTTTAATGTTTTAGTTCATTTTTTTAAATTTTGAATCCTTTTAGTGTAACACTTTAATAATTTTTGTAATGATTTTGTAATTATTAGTCTTTTTGTGTTTACACATTTTTATAATAATTTCCTCCTTTCAAATAAAAATGTTGTATTTCCCCATTATTATTTATTTAGCATTTCCTCACTTTTTATAATTTTTTTATTTCCTGAACATTATTTATCATTTTGTAAATATTACATTTATTTATTATACTTATTACAGTCTGCATTCTTAATTCATAATTGTAATTTTTCAAATCATTTAATAGTTATTTTAATGTTTTAGTTCATTTTTTTAATTTTGAATCCTTTTAGTGAAACACTTTAATAATTTTTGTAATGATTTTGTAATTATTAGTCTTTTTGTGTTTACACATTTTTATAATAATTTCCTCCTTTCTAATAAAAATGTTTTATTTCCCCATTATTTTTTATTTAGCATTTCCTCACTTTTTATAATTATTTTATTTCCTGAACATTATTTATCATTTTGTAAATATTACATTTATTTATTATACTTATTACAGTCTGCATTCTTAATTCATAATTGTAATTTTTCAAATCATTTAAAAGTTATTTTAATGTTTTAGTTCATTTTTTTAATTTGGAATCCTTTTAGTGAAACACTTTAATAATTTTTGTAATGATTTTGTAATTATTAGTCTTTTTGTGTTTACACATTTTTATAATAATTTCCTCCTTTCTAATAAAAATGTTTTATTTCCCCATTATTTTTTATTTAGCATTTCCTCACTTTTTATAATTATTTTATTTCCTGAACATTATTTATCATTTTGTAAATATTACATTTATTTATTATACTTATTACAGTCTGCATTCTTAATTCATAATTGTAGTTTTTCAAATCATTTAATAGTTATTTTAATGTTTTAGTTCATTTTTTTAAATTTTGAATCCTTTTAGTGTAACACTTTAATAATTTTTGTAATGATTTTGTAATTATTAGTCTTTTTGTGTTTACACATTTTTATAATAATTTCCTCCTTTCTAATAAAAATGTTTTATTTCCCCAATATTTTTTATTTAGCATTTCCTCACTTTTTATAATTATTTTATTTCCTGAACATTATTTATTATTTTGTAAATATTACATTTATTTATTATACTTATTACAGTCTGCATTCTTAATTCATAATTGTAATTTTTCAAATCATTTAATAGTTATTTTAATGTTTTAGTTCATTTTTTTAAATTTTGAATCCTTTTAGTGTAACACTTTAATAATTTTTGTAATGATTTTGTAATTATTAGTCTTTTTGTGTTTACACATTTTTATAATAATTTCCTCCTTTCTAATAAAAATGTTTTATTTCCCCATTATTTTTTATTTAGCATTTCCTCACTTTTTATAATTATTTTATTTCCTGAACATTATTTATTATTTTATAAATATTACATTTATTTATTATACTTATTACAGTCTGCATTCTTAATTCATAATTGTAATTTTTCAAATCATTTAATAGTTATTTTAATGTTTTAGTTAATTTTTTTAAATTTTGAATCCTTTTAGTGTAACACTTTAATAATTTTTGTAATGATTTTGTAATTATTAGTCTTTTTGTGTTTACACATTTTTATAATAATTTCCTCCTTTCTAATAAAAATGTTTTATTTCCCCATTATTTTTTATTTAGCATTTCCTCACTTTTTATAATTATTTTATTTCCTGAACATTATTTATCATTTTGTAAATATTACATTTATTTATTATACTTATTACAGTCTGCATTCTTAATTCATAATTGTAATTTTTCAAATCATTTAATAGTTATTTTAATGTTTTAGTTCATTTTTTTAATTTTGAATCCATTTAGTGAAACACTTTAATAATTTTTGTAATGATTTTGTAATTATTAGTCTTTTTGTGTTTACACATTTTTATAATAATTTCCTCCTTTCTAATAAAAATGTTTTATTTCCCCATTATTTTTTATTTAGCATTTCCTCACTTTTTATAATTATTTTATTTCCTGAACATTATTTATCATTTTGTAAATATTACATTTATTTATTATACTTATTACAGTCTGCATTCTTAATTCATAATTGTAATTTTTCAAATCATTTAATAGTTATTTTAATGTTTTAGTTCATTTTTTTAAATTTTGAATCCTTTTAGTGTAACACTTTAATAATTTTTGTAATGATTTTGTAATTATTAGTCTTTTTGTGTTTACACATTTTTATAATAATTTCCTCCTTTCTAATAAAAATGTTGTATTTCCCCATTATTATTTATTTAGCATTTCCTCACTTTTTATAATTTTTTTTATTTCCTGAACATTATTTATCATTTTTTAAATATTACATTTTTTTATTATACTTATTACAGTCTGCATTCTTAATTCATAATTGTAATTTTTCAAATCATTTAATAGTTATTTTAATGTTTTAGTTCATTTTTTTAATTTTGAATCCTTTTAGTGAAACACTTTAATAATTTTTGTAATGATTTTGTAATTATTAGTCTTTTTGTGTTTACACATTTTTATAATAATTTCCTCCTTTCTAATAAAAATGTTGTATTTCCCCATTATTATTTATTTAGCATTTCCTCACTTTTTATAATTTTTTTTATTTCATGAACATTATTTATCATTTTGTAAATATTACATTTATTTATTATACTTATTACAGTCTGCATTCTTAATTCATAATTGTAATTTTTCAAATCATTTAATAGTTATTTTAATGTTTTAGTTCATTTTTTTAAATTTTTGAATCCTTTTAGTGAAACACTTTAATAATTTTTGTAATGATTTTGTAATTATTAGTCTTTTTGTGTTTACACATTTTTATAATAATTTCCTCCTTTCTAATAAAAATGTTTTATTTCCCCATTATTATTTATTTAGCATTTCCTCACTTTTTATAATTTTTTTTATTTCCTGAACATTATTTATCATTTTGTAAATATTACATTTATTTATTATACTTATTACAGTCTGCATTCTTAATTCATAATTGTAATTTTTCAAATCATTTAATAGTTATTTTAATGTTTTAGTTCATTTTTTTAAATTTTTGAATCCTTTTAGTGAAACACTTTAATGATTTTTTTAATGATTTTGTAATTTTTAGTCATTTTGTGTTTCCACATTTTTATAATCATTTCCTCGTTTCTAATAAAAAAAAAATGTTGTATTTCCTCATTATTAGTTATACAAATCCATTTTTTTTTTCCCCAAAGAAAACAATTTATGTTTCATACTGTCGGCATAGAATAGCAGTCGTATCCCGCTGGATAAGGCCAGAAGTAATATTTACATTTCTGTTGTTTCCCATCGATGGAGAATTGTTTGTAGACGTATTTCTGTGCCCTGCTCTCTGCAGCTCGCCAATCCTCCGGCAATGAAGAATGGAATGAACATCCGGCGTTGGGCCATTCTAGCAGCAATACCTCCATAGCCGGCTGCTGACATTGTTCCCATTAGCAGGTACATGCGCTCCAAGTGATTCCCATGATGGGTGTTCTCATCTTCCAGCCACAGCTCCTCTGTGTTCTCCAGATGAGAGGACAATTCATATTAAAAAATATGGAAACGTACAAAAATAAACTGAATATTAGAACATTCTCACCCAAACGTCATTAGAGTGGAACTGTATGAGTCGGGGGAGGGGAGAGGGAATGTGAGGTCCGAGCAAAGGTTGTTCAGATGTTTAGGGCATTCCACCAGGAGGAACATGACTGATTCCAACATTCAATGGTGGCAGCCTCTGCGTCCCCCACAGGGAAGAAAAATATATTTGAAATATATTTTAAAAATTATTCTTCCCAAATATATTGACATATATATTTGAAACGCTACAATTTTGGCCGTATTCACTATATTTAAAAAAAAAAAAAAATTATATGTATATACTGTATGTTGAAATGCGTTTTTATTACAAAATATATGAAAACTATTTTAATACATTTAAAATATACTGTATGTCTTTAAAAATAAAAAATCTACATTTTTGGAACGCATTTACAAATATATGTTAAAATGACTGTTTTATGTGTTAAGAAAATCTGAAGAATATAATAAAAAAAAAAAGGAATTTTAACATATATTTGTAAATGAGTTCCAAAAATGTAGATTTTTTATTTTTAAAGACATACAGTATATTTTAAATGTATTTTTAAAAATAGTTTTCATATATTTTGTAGTAAAAATGCATTTCAACATAATATATATATATATATGGGGGGGGGATTTTTTTAAAATATATTTCAAAAAAGTCATTTTTACATATATTTGTAAATGCGTTCCAAAAATGTAGATTCGTATTTTTAAAGACATGCAGTATATCTGAAATGTATTTTTTAAAAATATTTTCATATTAAAAATGCATTTCAACATACAGTGTGCGTCCCTCCTCACCGGCCTACCCCAACACAGGCTATCCCCCCTTCAGTCTATCCTGAACTCAGCGGCCAGACTCATCCACCTTACCAACCGCTCCACTTCTGCCACCCCCCTCTGCCAATCCCTCCACTGACCTCCACTCAGTGTCCTCCACCCCCCTCTGCCAATCCCTCCACTGACCTCCACTCAGTGTCCTCCACCCCCCTCTGCCAATCCCTCCACTGACCTCCACTCAGTGTCCTCCACCCCCCTCTGCCAATCCCTCCATGACCTCCACTTAGTATCCTCCACCCCCCTCTGCCAATCCCTCCACTGACCTCCACTCAGTATCCTCCACCCCTCTCAGCCAATCCCTCCACTGGCCTCCACTCAGTGTCCCCCACCCCTCCCTGCCAATCCCTCCACTGGCCTCCACTCAGTGTCCTCCACCCCTCTCTGCCAATCCCTCCACTGACCTCCACTCAGTGTCCTCCACCCCCCTCTGCCAATCCCTCCACTGACCTCCACTCAGTGTCCTCCACCCCCCTCTGCCAATCCCTCCATGACCTCCACACAGTGTCCTCCACCCCCCTCTGTCATTCCCTTCACTGACCTCCACTCAGTGTCCTCCATCCACCTCTGTCATTCCCTCCACTGACCTCCACTCAGTGTCCTCCACCCCCCTCTGTCATTCCCTCCACTGACCTCCACTCAGTGTCCTCCACCCCCCTCTGCCAATCCCTCCACTGGCTCCACCCCCTCTGCCAATCCCTCCACTGGCTCCACCCCCTCTGTCATTCCCTCCACTGGCTCCCGATTGCCCAACGCATTAAATTCAAACTACTAACACTGATATATAAAGCCATTCATAACTCCGCCCCAAACTACCTCACCGACCTGATACCCAAATACCACCCAACCCGTAATCTTCGCTCCTCACAAGACCTCCTACTTTCCAGCTCCCTTTTCTCCTCCTCCCACGCCCAACTGCAAGACTTCTCCAGGACTTCCCCCATCCTCTGGAACTCACTACCCCAATCCATCAGACTGTCCCCTACCCTCCTCACCTTTAGGCACACCCTGAAAATCCATCTCTTCAGAGAAGCCTACCCCGCCCTCACCTAACAGCCGATCTCCCCCACTCCACCCACCACCCCATGCCCCACAGCCACTTCCTCCTGTACCACTATCCCCTCCCTCCTAGATTGTAAGCTCCCAGGATCAGGGCCCTCGATCCCCTCGTGTATTGTATTGTTACTGTATTGTCTCATGTTCTGTCCCCCACTATAATGTACAGCGCTGAGCAAACCTTCTGCTGCTATATAAATCCTGTATAATAATAATAAAAAATATATATATATAATTTTTTTTTTTTTTAAATATATTGAATGAGGCCAAAATTGTAACATTTCAAATATTTGTCAATATATTTGGGATGCATATTTTTAAAATATATTTAAGGTATATTTTTGTTCCATGTGGGCCTTACCAGTCAGTGACATCACCCAGCCCGTTCAGTTATACTGTTTGGAATCCTCGGCCAAGTTAGCGAATGGGCAGGGAATGGAGCCGGTTACATCATTGCCTAAATATATGGCCACGTGGTAATATTTGGGCAATGCTGGCAATGGTTGTCAAGGAATCTGGCGGTCGTCCCATCTTCACCAACCACTTACATCACTCTGTAATGGCAACTTTGGGGATTCCAGGAAAACTCCGGACATGAACTTGAGGAAAACAAGCTTTTTATTTACCAGCTGGGCAACCTAGCCAGACTCGTGTCTGCAAGCTATGTACCTTGAAAAGCATCTTACATGGTGTATATATCAACAATTACGTCACAATGCTTATATTTCCTCTTTACTTTTTGTACCTTTAAAATACATTCTGAGCAGTTCAGGATATAGCCTTTGCGGTTTCACATTTAGATAAAATATCACCAACTGAAAGTTAGGGTGTCGGCTGCTAGACTGGAACACAGGAAATGAGGGGAGGAAGTGAGCTGATGAGCTGATTCTGCAAACAGATGCTTTTAGAAATGTTAAAGCTTAAAGGGAACTCTGCAATATTTGGGTGCTGCCACAGCTCGGCCCTTTCACTTACATGGCTGGGAATCCCTGGTCATTACTTTGCCTAAATATGGCCATAGTCCTCTTGGGGCAATGATGTCACCACCATCCTCTCTCCTTCCTTTATATAGCCAATGACTGTTCGGAGAGCTGTCATTTGGCTAGTGTTACAATCGGGGATCAGGTTTTTTTTCTCCTGGCAAGACGGTGTCGGTGGGCCTCGCAATTGATGATGGATTTACAAGAGATATTTTTTTAAATGTTGATGTAGCGCTCTCCTCTAGTTAGGCTGTTAGCCGAAATATAGTTTTTGACTTCAGAGTAAATCAGTGGTGCAGCAATTGATTGCTTTGTCTGGTCGGGGTTCTCCAACCTGGGTGTTTAATTTCTCCCACCTGCTTTTGGGAGATGTTTTCAGAATATAGGGCAGGGAGAGTCAGATGACCAGTAAGAATATTTCTCCCACCAATCTCTGGAGGGAGGATTCCAGAAGGTGGCTGGGGAGGTGATACATGTTTAGGAGGCCTTTCCAAGGTGTTAATTCCTCTGCCAGGAGGGTTCTAGTTCCCTTGGGGCTGCTGCCCCTGGGAGCAGCTTTACTGAGTCATGGATTGCCATCAGGGCCTTCAACTGGAGTTAAAGAGGATTTTTGCTACAGTCTGGGCCTCTTCAAGAGTTGGGCTGAGGGCCTGCGAAAGACTGATAAAGGATTAGTGCTGTAGGCACTGCCAGAAGTCCTGGTCTGGAGAAGGATCTTTTGTCTCCCTCACTAAGGATCTACTGGTGAACCGTGGGTGGTATGCGACTCCTAGGACACTGTAGGTAGGACCCGATTTGAGACTTTCATGTGTGACTGCAGTTATGAGGATATGATAGAGTGTCCTCCCATTGATTGCCGATCTCATTTTGGAGGAGCCTGTGCCCCTAAACCCATCTCCTGCTTCACGTTCTTCAGCATAAAATTCTAAGAAGACATCCCCAAGACTGATCCTGTATTGTAGGGGTGCAAAGAACTGGGCCTGTGACTGACAGCCTCTGTACAACATGGGAGACCTGGATATATTCTCAGCGGCACCTCCGGGGGTGAGCTTTACCTTTTTATTTATTTTTTTTAAAGATCTTGTTAAATTATCGAGTGTTTTTACTCCAATAGGCCCCCTGCCTGCAGACACCCACAACCACCAGGCTAAAGGGTTGTGGGGATGAGGCCTTTGTCCTGACAAGATACCCATGTTGAGGGCATGTGGCTTGGTATGGTTCAGAAAGGGGGATGCATGGCGGCAGGTGCAGTGTGTTTTCTCTATTGTAGGTGGTTCTCGACTCAAGTGGTACCTCAGCCTGGAAAAACATGGTTTTTCTATGGTTTCTTGGGTCTATAGAGCAGCGTTCTGGTTGGCTACGTGTTCTCGACTCTAATGGTACCTCAGCCTGGAGAGGAAGTCCAAGGGAAATGTGGTTTTTCTATGGTTTCTTGGGTCTATAGAGCAGCATTCTGGTTGGCTACGTGTTCTCGACTCAAGTGGTACCTCAGACTGGAGAGGAAGTACAAGGGAAACGTGGTTTTTCTATGGTTTCTTGGGTCAATGGAGCAGCGTTCTGGTTGGCTACGCTGCGACCAAGTGACTCTTCATGGCCATCTTGGGTCAGCAAAGTCTAATTAAGTCCCTGCCCCTGAGTTATGACACGCATTTTGCGAGCAGCTAGTGTAGGAAGAATGACCCCCACTTGTTAGGAAAGGTAGGGAAAGGTTCCTGGCAAGGATGGAAAGGCGAGGGACTCGCTATCCTGGAAGAAGTCTCCCCTCTTGGGAATGAACCGGCCAGGTCACTCTCCTCAGCCACGTCAGACTGAATTGAGCTGTGAGGTATTTCCCTCGTGGCACTCTGCCTATAGGGGGCTTCTGAAGCTATGGAAAATATAGAGTACTAACCAGGGGCGGACTGACAACTCATGGGGCCTCCGGGCAATAGGGGATCATGGGGTCCCTGTGTCCTTGCCTGCACTCAAAGCACACCCAAAAAAGCCTATATAAAAAAAAAAAAAGGTACCAGGGGCATTTCATTGGGCCCCCTACTGACCCTGGGACCTCGGGCAGTGCCTGAGTGCTTGAATGGCCAGTCTGCCCCTGGTACTAAGGTTTGTCACCATTTCACGCAGATTTAAGGTTTGACGTGTTTATTGACTCGGTGCAACCTCATCTTTTATATTTTATCACAAAAATTAGGTAATGTATTGTATTTGTGTGCCCTAAAATTAACTTTAGTGTATGTTACTGAAATGTTGTGTTTCCTAACCTTTGTGGTAATATTGTGTGCCAAAAAATTGCAACCACCACTATTTTATTCTCTAGGATGTCTGCTTACAGAAAATATACTTTATTACCAAAAATACTGCCCCCGCCCTCCAAATCATGTGATTCCGGTGTTCCAATCCCCTCCATATCATGTGATTCAGGTGCTCCAATCCCCTCCATATCATGTGATTCAGGTGTTCCAATCCCCTCCATGGACATAGGTGTATACAATCAGGCCCCTAGGCATGCAGACGGCTTCTACAAACATTGGTGAAAGAATGGGTCGCTCTCAGGAGCTCAGTGACTCCAAGCGTGGTCTCGTGATAGGTGGCCACCTGGGCAATAAGTCCATCCGTGTCATTTCCTGGCTACTAAATATTCCACGCTCAACTGTTAGTGGGATTATAACAAAGTGGAAGCCACTGGGAACAACAGCCACTCAGCCACCAAGTGGTAGGCCACGTCACATGACAGGGCGGGGTCAGCGCATGCTGAAGCGCACAGTGCGCAGAAGTCACCAACTGTCTGCAGAGTCAATAGCTAAAGACCTCCAAACTTGGTGTGGCCTTCAGATGAGCCCAACAACAGTGCGTAGAGAGCTTCATGGAATGGGTTTCCATGGCCGAGCAGCTGCATCCAAGCCTTCCATCACCAAGTGCAATGCAAAGCGTCGGATGCCGTGGTGTAAAGCACGCCGCCACTGGACTCTAGAGCAGAGGAGGCATGTTCTCTGGAGTGACCAATCACACTTCTCTGTCTAGCAATCTGATGGATGTGTCTGGGTTTGGTGGTTGTCAGGAGAACGGTACTTGCCTGACTGCATTGTGCCAAGTGTAAAGTTTGGTGGAGGAGGGATTATGGTGTGGGGTTGTGTTTCAGGGGTTGGGCTTGGCCCCCTAGTTCCAATGAAGGGAACTCTTAAGGTGACATTTTGGACGATTTCCTGCTCCCGATTTTGTGGGAGTAGTTTGGGGGATGGCCCCTTCCTGATCCAAGGAGTAGTTTGGGGGATGGCCCCTTCCTGATCCAACATGACTGCCCACCAGTGCACAAAGCAAGGTCCATAAAGACATGGAGGAGCCAGTTTGGGGTGGAGGAACTTGACTGTCCTGCACAGAGTCCTGACCTCAACCCCATAGAACACCTTTGGGGTGAATTAGAGCGGAGACTGTGAGCCAGGCCTCCTCCCCCGACATCAGTGCCTGACCTGACAAATGTGCTTCTGGAAGAATGGTCCAACCTTCCCATAGACACCCTCCTAAACCTTGTGGACGGCCTTCCCAGAAGAGTTGACGCTGTTATAGCTGCAAAGGGCGGGGCCAACTCAATATTGAACCCTACGGACTAAGACTGGGGGGCCATTAAAGGTCTTGTGCGTGGGAAGGGCGGGGCCAACTCAATATTGAACCCTACGGACTGAGACTGTGAAGCCATTAAAGGTCATGTTTTGGAAAGGCCGGCGGCCCAATACTGGGGGCAATATAGTGTATGTTTTGGGTCGGTTTATGTAATCTTCAGCTCTAATATGATTTTTTTAAACGTGTGCAAGAATTGCAAAGATGGCAGCGAAGGGTTAAAGGCGTTCTCTGCTCTCACGTTCACTCTCTCAGCATTGTAATAGGAATGATTGTTTTATAACTGACAATCCAATAGAAGATTACTGAGAAAATCTCATTTCATTAAAAATGAGCACAATAGATAAAAAAAAAAAAAATCGCTGAATTTTATTTGTAAATAACTGCCATTCTTTGTACCAGAATGATAATTTTAGTGTCATTTTAAACAAGACAAATGACAGAATAAAATGCGCACTTTTCCTCTTCGGTGACACAATTATAACACTGCTCGAAAAAAATTGCGTTTTGTTTCGCTGTGTTTTTTGTTTTCTAAGGATTGCGGGGAAAAAAAAAATCACGCAGGACAACATCATGAAAAGAAAACCTTGCCTGTCCTTCAGATGTATACTGTATGTTACATTGTTACCTGAAAGTGGCTGTAAAGGCCCAACGTTCTTCTACTTTCATGTATTCTACGCCCCCACAGCCCCCCCATTCCTTACCTGAACCCAGGGGTGTATATACCACAAGGCAAACAAGGCATTTGCCTAGGGCGGCATTTTTCAGGGGGGCAGAAGCCTTGTACAGGGGGGCAGCAGCTATTTTCAGGGGGCAGCGCCGCCCCCCCCAAAGGAAAAGATGGAAGAAGGGACACACGCAGCAAGGGGATCAGGTGGGATCTGAGAAAGGCTGCGGCAGGGGCGGACTGACCATTTGGAAACTCGGGCACTAACCGAGAGCCCGGGGTCAGTAGGGGGCCCCATGAGATGGCCCTGGTACTTTTTTCATAGGCCTTTTTGAGTTTGGGCAAGGACACAGGGGCCCCATGATCCCCTATTGCTCGGGGGCCCCATGAATTGTCAGTCCCCCAATGGGCTGCGGGCTGCTTGGTGGTGTATGCAGAGCCCAACTCTTGTTCCCGGGGATGTACAAAGTCATTGTGATGATACGGACGGTTTTACTAACACGGGTCAAATTTGCTAAATTGTGCTTAGGCATTAAGATTTGTTCTACCCTCAGGTGTTAAGGGGTTAATATTCAAAGCAAACTCCCCCATCCATCCATGTCTCCATCCATCCACCCACCCATCCATCCATGTCTCCATCCATCCACCCACCCATCCATCCATGTCTCCATCCATCCACCCACCCATCCATCTATGTCTCCATCCATCCACCCACCCATCCATCCATGTCTCCATCCATCCACCCACCCATCCATCCATGTCTCCATCCATCCATCCATACATATCTCCATCCATCCATACATGTCTCCATCCATCCATCCATACATATCTCCATCCATCCATACATGTCTCCATCCATCCATGTCTCCATCCATCCATACATGTCTCCATCCACCCATCCATCCATGTCTCCATCCATCCATCCATGTCTCCATCCATCCATCTATCCATGTCTCCATCCATCCATCCATCCATGTCTCCATCCATCCATCCATGTCTCCATCCATCCATCCATGTCTCCATCCATCCATATATGTCTCCATCCATCCATCCTTCCATGTCTCCATCCACCCATCCATACATGTCTCCATCCACCCATCCATACGTCTCCATCCATCCATCCATGTCTCCATCCATCCATGTCTCCATCCATCCATCCATGTCTCCATCCATCCATACATGTCTCCATCCATCTATCTATCCATGTCTCCATCCATCCATTCATGTCTCCATCCATCCCTACATGTCTCCATCCATCCATCCATCCTTCCATGTCTCCATCCATCCATCCATCTATCCATGTCTCCATCCATCCATCCATCCATCCATCCATCCATGTCTCCATCCATCCATCTATCCATGTCTCCATCCATCCTTCCATGTCTCCATCCATCCATCCATCTATCCATCCATCCATCCATCCATCCATGTCTCCATCCATCCATCCATCCATCCATCCATCCATGTCTCCATCCATCCATCTATCCATGTCTCCATCCATCCATGTCTCCATGCTTTATTTTACTGAGAAATCATTTTGACCCCCCCCCCCCCAGCATTTCTGTCCACGGCCATCTTGAGTAAGGGAAGATGATTCATGTAGCAGTTAATTCCTGGAATTCATCTGCCCTTAGCTCAGTCATAGGCTGAGCTGAGAACCCTCCCACCCCTCCTGAAGACTCCTGGGACTTATGACATCATTTGCCTAGGCATGGAAACCAGGAAGTAAATTAATAAATGTAAAAAAAAAGAAGTCTAAAACAATTGATATGATGCGCTGGGGATTTTTTTTCCTCTCTACTGCTTTTCTGGGGACAACCCAAAATGTGGGACTTTCTTTTACTTTCATTTTCAGTGATAAACAGGATAAATACAGAGGGGGGGGGATCTCTGTAACGGGGGCACAGACAGCAATAACACCTGACAGGGGGTCTCATCCCTCCCCACTCCATCCAAAACTAGAAAAAAAAGTTTGCTTTTAGTTCTACTTTAACCACTTACCCGGCTCAGTATTGCAGATATACCGCCACACGGCGGCACGGGTGCGCAAAATCACGTATATATACACATGATTTTGCATTTCTGGGTAGGGGGCGCGAGTGGGATGCGCACCGCCATTCGTGGCCGGGGGTGTCAATCACCGAGTCCTGGCCGCTGATTACCAGCCGGCGCCCAGTGATCACCGACAGGGAGGGGGGCTGCTTGGTTTGCCAACAGACACAGGACACAGACCCCGCCCCCTAGTAACACAGACCATGCCCCCAAGTAAAACACTCCCAGCACACAGTTAACCCTTTGATCGCCCCTCATGTTAACCCCTTCTTGCCCAGTGCCATTAGTACAGTGTCGGGGCTTTTTATTAGCACTGATCACTGTATTGGTGTCACTGGGGATGTCAGTGACACCAAGTCAGCCCACCCCCCCCCAGTGTAAGAAAGCCCACCGCAGTCCCGCTATAAGTCACTGATCGCCGCCATTACTAGTCTTAAAAATAAAAATCCCCGTATCTCTCCCGCCATTTGTAGACGCTATGAGTTTCATGTAAACCAATTAATTTACACGGATCGGGATTTTTTTTTAGCGAAGACACGGAGCGGGAGACATCTTGGCCGAAATTTATGATGAAATTTGAGTTTTACACTTTTTTACTGGATGTGTTTTATAACAAAAAGTCCAAAATATTGTTTTTCTTCTCAAAATTGTCCTGTTTTTTTTTTTTTTTATAGTGCAAAAAATATAAACCGCACAGGCGATCAAATACCACCAAAATAAAGCTCAATTAGTGGGAAAAAGGATGTAAATTTCATTTGCGTGCAGTGTTGCATGACCGCGCAATTGTCAGTTAAAGTAACTCAGCGCCGTATTGCAAAAAATGGCCCGGTCAGGAGGGGGGGGATCCTCAGGAGGGGAGGGGTTAAGTTCCAATCTATTATTCTTTTTTTTTTATAGCGCAAAAACTGCACAGGCGATCAAATACCACCGAAAGAAAGCTCCATTTGTGGGGGAAAAAGGACATACATTTTATTTGGGTGATGCGTTGCATGACCGCGCAATTTTCAGTTAAAGCAACACGCCGGAACGCAAAAAATGGCCTGGTCAGGAAGGGGGGGGGGGAATCCTCAGGAGGGGGAGGGGCTAAGTCCCAATCTATTCTTTTTTTGTTTTTTAAATTTTACTGGACATGTTTAATAGCAAAAAGTCTAAAATATTGTTTTTTTCCCTCAAAATTATGGGTCTTTTTTTTTAATAGCGCAAAAAATAAAAAACGCACAGGCGATCAAATACCACCAAAAGAAATCTGTATTTGTGGGAAAAAAAGGTTGTAAATTTGATTTGGGTGTGGCATTGCATGACCGCGCAATTGTCAGTCCAACGCCGTAAAGCAAAAAATGGCCTGGTTGGGAAGGGGGGGATCATCAGGAGGGGGAGGGGTTAAGTCCCAATCTGTTCTTCTTTTTTTTTAATAGCGCAAAAAATAAAACCGCACAGGCGATCAAATACCACCGAAAGAAAGCTCTATTCGTGGGAAAAAAAGGGCCTCAATTTTATTTGGGTGCAGCGTTGCATGACCGCGCAATTGTCAAAGTGATGCAGCTCTGGATCGCAAACCGCTTCTTTAACGTCTTCACGGCGGCCGAACGCAAATGTGCGTCCTCCCGGGGTCTGGGCCTAGACGCTGAGCAGCCACACATTTGCGTTCTATTAAAAAAGAACACATGTGCTGAGAGCGCGCGCCCTGCCCCCTCCCAGCACACATGTCCGGTACTCACGGAAAGGTCCCAATCTCCTCTTTCGATCGGGACCTTTCCCGATCATGTGAACCTAAACCCCGCCCCGCCTCCCGGCTTCTGAAATCCTTAAAAGGGGTTAAGTAATGAGGTTGTTGCCGAATAAATTGGATCCATAACAGAAATAACTGCTCTGCTCCATGGGGGGGGGGGGGGGGGGAGTACAGACGGGAGAGGGGGGGGGTGGTAAAAGAGGAAGCATGCCCATGTGTTCACCAACACAGTATCGGGACTTACAGACAGATAAAGGTATAAAGCACCAGGGGTGGACTGACAACTCATGGGGCCCCCCGGGCAATAGGGGATCATGGGGCCCCTGTGTCCTTGGCCAAACTCAAAAAAGCCTATGAAAAAGGTACCAGGGGCATCTCATGGGGCCCCCTACTGACCCCGGGCCCTCAGGCAGTGCCCGAGCTTCCCAATGGTCAGTCCGCCCCTGGTATAAAGTAACAATTTCGGCGTACCCGCGAGTAACGCGGACATCTCTGCGATCTCGGAGAAGAAGACACATTTATTAGGTGAATAAATCCGGCCGCCATCATCCGGCGGGGGAGGATTTCTTGGAGTTGGATGGCGCTGCGGTCATAGACGGCTCTACATTCAGACGACCAATCACGTCTCTAGATTTATACGGAGAATCGCTGGTGACACACGGAGGAGGAATCCGGTACAAATGGAGTCTATATTGCTCTGATACTTGATGGAAGAATATTTGGCTCTGCAGAGACGATTTCCTCTGCGGGGAGTGTGGTGGCGGAGGATTGGACAGTAGGGGGCACTGTGACTCTACTTTACGTCCTCTAGAATGTCAGACCCCAACAAGGCGCTCCGCAGTCCCTCCACGCATTCTATGTACACGCATGTAGAAGGCAACATACGTCTCCCAGATGTCGGAGAAGTTCCAGAATACCGGGCCGGCTGTAGGCACATACCGACTGTAAAATACGGACTGCATAATATACGGATAATAAATCCATCGATCGTATTGTGTGACTTCATCTGGAATCTCGGTGATCTCTGTGTATTCCTTCCAGATCTGTGCAGGAATCCAGTGTGAGACTTCCTGGAATAAAGACCACTCACTGCTGCTTTCTCTCCTTGTGTAGGGGGACTGGTCTGGTCTCCGCCCCCTTCTGTAGTTTTCTGTGGTGGGTGGAGCCTGCTGGTCTCCTCCCACAGCTCTGCTCGCTCGCTCTGTCTCTGCTTGTGCTAGGGTGTCTGGTCTGGTCTCCACCCCCTCATGTAGTTTTTTGTGGTGGGGGGAGCCTGCTGATCCCCTCCCACAGCTCTGCTCAGTCTATCTTCCCTTGTGCTAGGGTGACTGGTCTGGTCTCCACCCCTTCTGTAGTTTTCTGTGGTGGGTGGAGCCTACTGATCTCCTCCCACAGCTCTGCTCAGTCTATCTCTCCTTGTGCTAGGGCGACTGGCCTAGTCTCCGCCCCTTCTGTAGTTTTCTACAAGCAGCCTGTAGTGGGTGGAGCCTGCTGGTCCCCTCCCAAGCTCTGATCGCTCTCGCTTTCTGTCTCTCATAATGCTAGGGAGACTGGTCTGGTCTCCGCCCCCGGATGTAGTTTTCTGTAGTGGGTGGGGTCTGCTGGGCCCCTCCCACATCTCTGCTCTTTCTGTCTCTCCTTGTGCTAGGGTGACTGGTCTGGTCTCCGCCCCCTCCTGTAGTTTTCTGTAGTGGGTGGAGCCTGCTGGTCCCCTCCCACAGCTCTGCTCACTCTCTCTGTCTCTCCTTGTGCTAGGGTGACTGGTCTGGTCTCCGCCCCCTCCTGTAGTTTTCTGTAGTGGGTGGGGTCTGCTGGGCCCCTCCCACATCTCTGCTCTTTCTGTCTCTCCTTGTGCTAGGGTGACTGGTCTGGTCTCCGCCCCCTCCTGTAGTTTTCTGTAGTGGGTGGAGCCTGCTGGGCCCCTCCCACATCTCTGCTCTCTGTGTCTCTCCTTGTGCTAGGGTGACTGGTCTGGTCTCCGCTCCCTCCTGTAGTTTTCTGTAGTGGGTGGAGCCTGCTGGGCCCCTCCCACATCTCTGCTCTCTGTGTCTCTCCTTGTGCTAGGGTGACTGGTCTGGTCTCCGCTCCCTCCTGTAGTTTTCTGTAGGGGGTGGATCCTGCTGGGCTCCTCCCACATCTCTACTCTCTGTGTCTCTCCTTGTGCTAGGGTGACTGGTCTCGTCTCCGCCCCCTCCTTAACCAATTCCCACCCATAGGACTTCATACGACATCCTCGGGTTGAAGTGGTGTGCATCATTTTCAGCCGGCAATTCCCTTTTCAGCTGAAGCGATTCGAGTGGCTGAACAACCACATGATCACCTCTGCAGTTGGGGGAATGTTGTCCCCCCTTTCCCAGGCTATCCCATCCAATCGCAGAGCCTACATCATCTTTTATATTTTAACAAAATATAAACGAAATAATACAAAAATATAACAAAACGAGGTATAATATAGTGTTTATGTGAAATAAAATTCATTTAAGTGTATTTTTTTCCCAAAAAAAATTTGCATTTGAAAAACTTCCGTGTTGCATACAAGATTGCAGCACCCACCATTTTATTCTCCAGGGCCTCTGCTAATATATATATATAATGATTGGGGCAGGGGTGGACTGACAACTCATGGGGCCCCCGGGCAATAGGGGATCATGGGGCCCCTGTGTCCTTGCCCAAATTCAAAAAAGCCTATGAAAAAGGTACCAGGGGCATCTCATGGGGCCCCCTACTGACCCCGGGCCATCGGGCAGTGCCTGAGTTTCCAAATGGTCAGTCCGCCCCTGATTTGTTGGGGTTCTAAGTAATTTTCTAGCAAGAAAATAATACAGATTTTTACGTAGAAGGGAAATGTCAGAACTTGCCCCATTGGAGGGCTGGTTACATTTTCTGCAGGCATCCTGTAGTGGGCGGCGCCTTCTGGGCCCCTCCCATAGATCTACTCTCCACACAGGCTATAAACAGTGATGCTATCCATGCTGCTTTTAGGAGGTAACATCCAGGTTTGTAAGAGGACCTCTCAATCACAATCAGGTGACCTGGACCCCCTATGTCTCAGGCGTAGGATCAGACCCCCAGAACGCTAGCCTGGTGCCACAATAAATGCAAGGCCTTGCTGATAAATAGTTCCCGGTTGAGGTCAGTACTTCCGTAGACAAGGGTTACATAATGGGGTTTAGAACCCACCATCCATACACACAGTAATAGACAGCGGTGGTCAGTGTTGGGCACCTGGGCCAGGAACTGGTTGGGCTGGTGTTTGGTGAGGTTACTATTGTACCTTAGACTGTACGCCCCTTGAGGGTTAGGGACCATAGCTTGTACGCCCCTTGAGGGTTAGGGACCTTAGATTGTATGCCCCTTGAGGGTTAGGGACCTTAGATTGTATGCCCCTTGAGGGTTAGGGACCTTAGATTGTATGCCCCCTGAGGGTTAGGGACCTTAGATTGTACACCCCTTGAGGGTTAGGGACCTTAGATTGTATGCCCCTTGAGGGTTAGGGACCATAGATTGTACACCCCTTGAATGTTAGGGACCTTAGATTGTATGCCCCTTGAGGGTTAGGGACCTTAGATTGTACGCCCCTTGAGGGTTAGGGACCTTAGATTGTACACCCCTTGAGGGTTAGAGACCTTAGATTGTACGCCCCTTGATGGTTAGGGACCTTAGATTGTACGCCCCTTGAGGGTTAGGGACTGATGTGAATGTACAATTTATCTGTAAAGCGCTGTGTAAATTGACGGCACTATATAAGTACCTGAAGTAAAATAAATAATAATGCTCAGTGTTCTCTTTGCTGAAAGCACTGACACGAGGAAGCAAAGCCCTGCCTTTACCAAGATAGCTGCCTCCAAACAGAGGTGCACAAGGTACAGTAATGGAAAAAAGTGAGCTGCAGCGAGACCATAGGCAACACTGGTGACTAGTCCTTGCCCCCTGGCTTCCATGCTCCTCTTTAATCTCATCTTGGGCCAAAGTTGAAACCCCATATATAGTCTGGGATTAGAACGCAAGGGGCCCCTCAAGGAGCAAGGAATTGGTCTGGAGACTATCATAGCTAGTGTATCACCCTGCTAATAGGATGCCGGATGTTAAATCAAACACAACATGGCGGTGTCCTGCAGTGGTGTTCACCCTCTGTAGAGTGGCCCCATGGAACTTGTATGCTGAATGCAGGACTTTGCTGAGGAATAGTGTAGTAAAGAACTACATTGCCCAGAGGAGCTGGCGTGTGGACTGGGGAGATGAGACTTAGAGGGTAGAGATCTGGAGGGAGGAGTATGCTAACTGCGGGAGGACTGGACCAGGCTGTGGAAACAGAGAAAGAGAGGCGGCAAGGAGAGTCGGCTGATCGCTGATCTTGCCTCATCGTGGAGAGCTAATGTGCTAGCAGGTGACTGGATGGAATGCTGGGTATGTGGAGGCCTTATCTAGAGAGAGAAGGCGACCTCCAGAATTCGCCAGATGCCATCCCTCGGGAGTCCCAAGCATTATCAAGGACAGGGAACACTGACACCTGCTCCACCTCCGCTATTTCCCTGCACACAGTGGCGGACATTACACATAATTACTCGAAGTTGCAGCCTAGTTCCTTCAGCCGCTATTGTCTGACCACACTTAGCACAGCCTGATCATCAGAGCAAAACAGTCAGTCCACGGGCTGAACCCCCGCTGTGTCACCATCATCATCACCATCATCATCAATCCACTCTACTAAGGAGGCCTTTCCCTATTGTGCCAAAACTCTTGTACCCTAAAGAAGAGTTGCTGTGTGCCAACTACCACTTTTACCAGATTGGCCACTTGCTGCTTTAGATTCGCCAGTGACTACTACCTTAAAGGAACATTCCATCTGCAAATTGGTGTTATTCTCCTCTCTCTATTACACTGTTCCTCAGAGAGTCGCAGTCCACCCGTCCCTTCACTGTGCACCAACTGGGCCCCATCAAGCTTGCAGAAGACTCTTCCTTGCCTTTGAAGAACATTGGTTGTTTTGGGGTAAAGAGCCTTTCAGGCTATCTCCTTGCCATCAGGTCCTGAGGACCCAAAGTGAGCTAGTCTACCTGTGTGATAGTCCTAGCTGCTCACTGGGGGCTGTAAGACCACCTCGGGATGAAGGTATTGGGTTGGTTTCTGAAAAGCAGGCCTGCTAATACTACCTGAGATTCTGTGATAAGTGTTGTCCTTCCCTTACATTCATACTGACACAACAATCGATTTTACGCATTCCCATCCTGTTCATGTTGTGTAACCGAGCCATGCTGAAGATTGCCATAAACCTCGTCTTCAGTCTACGTCAATCCGTGTTGGAGTTCCCTTTCTGGGGGCGATCTATCTCAGCTAAGAGTGTACTGTGGTGTCAGCGGGGGTCGGGCTTTCAGAGAGGGGTCCAGATCTACTACAATTCAGCAACTCCTAAGGGGGTAGTGCCAGGGGTGTATTTAAGTTTTGCACTGCCCTAGGCAACATAAAAATTGTCTGCCCCAACGGACACCGACCAACACCACCACCCTTCCCCCTCCTGCGGAGAGAGTCTGAAATTGACCAACAGCACCCCTGCCCTCCACTCGGGAGAGCCTTCCACTACTGCCCCCTGGTGACAGAGAGAAAGACACCCATCTTCAAAGCTCCGGACATCCCCGGGATTGAGAGTTAGGCTCTACATACACCATCAAGCAGCCCGCAGCCTCTCTTGGATCCCACCTGGTTCTCATGGCACCCGTGTCCCTTCTTTCATCCCTTCTTCTGAGGGGAGGTGCTGCCCCCAGGGGCGGACTGACAACTCATGGGGCCCCCGGGCAATAGGGGATCATGGGGCCCCTGTGTCCTTGGCCAAACTCAAAAAAGCCTATGAAAAAGGTACCAGGGGGAAACTCGGGCACTGACCCCGGGCCCTCGGGCAGTGCCCGAGTTTCCAAATGGTCAGTCCGCCCCTGGCTGCCCCCCTGAAAAATGCCACCCTAGGCAAGTGCCTTGTTGGCCTTGTGTTAAATACGCCCCTGGGTAGTGCTACCCTAGGTTTCAAGACTGTTCAGATTCCAGCATTTACACTCAGAAGACATACTTGCTTTACTTGCACTCTTCCTTGTATTGCCTTAGAACTCCCACACAGACACGTCAGTTGGTTATCTTCATCATTTATTTTAGCTCACGCCGGGTATATTCACCATTGAAAAACAAAAACATCGAGGAGGCACTGGGGCTTTGATGTGAGATCACCCAAAAGTAGTGAGCTCACTGGTTCAGGTTAGGCTGCTAGTTAGCATGTAGGAACTGCTTGTTGTAAATGTAGATCATCAGGAGTGTATTTATCGAAAGGCAAGCAAGGCATTTGCCTTGGGCAGCATTTTTCAGGGGGGTGGTGACCAGGGTCCGAACTGACCATTTGGAAACTCGGGCACTGCCCGAGGGCCCGGGGGCAGTAGGGGGCCCCATGAAATGCCCCTGGTACCTTTTTCATAGGCTTTTTTGAGTTTGGGCAAGGACACAGGGGCCCCATGATCCCCTATTGCCCGGGGGCCCCAGGAGTTGTCAGTCCGCCTCTGGTGGTGACCCCCCTGCCCCCCCCTGGAAGAAGGGACGCTGGTTGTCCTACACGCCCTGTGCTCTGCCTTCACCTACCGGTTCCTGTGTGGTGCAGGAGTGGATGGCATTGTGTATGAGGGGCACCACGGCTCAGCAGGAGGAGGAAGAGGGGGCCCGAGACTCTGGGAAGGGAGCTGGGTGTGTGATATAGGCAGCACTGATGGTCCAGAGGGCTGTTGGTGGGAATGGAGACATCTAAAATTGTTTTTTTTTGTGGCCAGGCGTAAGGCCTGAAAGCAGCTTCAACCTTTAAAGCTACAGGAACAGGTCAGTGTGAGGACCTCTACACCCCCCACGGGCCCACAAGGGAGAGGGCGGTCAGGGGCAACACCCAACTAGTTCTCCCTGGGACTACATTAGCTGTGTATACCAGAATCCCTTGCCCTGGGATAGTCTCAAGACAGCCAGGTTCATGAGGAGATTTTCATCTGGGGGTCTGAAGAGGTTCATTTAAGGGGCCCACGTGCTCCTGGCAAAGACTGTATGCTGATTAGTTTTGCCTTTTTTGTGTTTTTAGAATCCATATATAGCATCCCATATACCCAGGGGTGTCTTTACCACAAGGCAAACAAGGCATTTGCCTAGGGCAGCATTTTTCAGGGGGGGCAGCACTGCCCCTCAGAAGAAGGGACAGAAGAAGGTACACGGGGACCTGGTGGGTTCCAAGAGAGGTTGCGGGTTTCATGATGGTGTATGCACAGCCTGACCCTTGTTCCTGGGGATGTCCGGAGCTGTGAAGGTGAGTGTCTTTCTCTCGCCATGGGGGATGGTGGCTGGTGTATTGGGGCAGTGGTAGTGGAAGGCTCTCAGGTGGGAGGCAGGGGTGTTGGTCAATGTCAGGCTCTCTCTGTGGGGGGGGGGGCGCTGAATTTTGTGTTGCCTAGGGCAGCACAAAGCCTAAATACACCCCTGCATATACCCTTAAACCCCATGCAAGTTGTTAACCTCTAATAAAGCAAAAAAACCAAAGCTCATGGACTGTTTACTGACTGTGGATGTAAGTGCTGGAAAATGCAAATTGCCTGGCTGTGCAGACCTTAGGGGGACCCAAAAACTCAGCGGCCCTCAAGAGGGTAGCGCTACACATGCATGGAATGTGAAATCCCAGACCAAAGGATAAAGGAGTCCAATGAATGTATTGGTTTGTAGTAAAAGACAACCAACGCATTTCAGGGGCCAGAAAACACCCCTCCTTCCTCAAGGCTTCAATTTAAATCAGAAACCTGAATAGACTGGAAATAAGAAAAGCGCTGGTGAAGAGCGAGTATTTCCTGCCCCCCCCCCCCCAAAAAAAAACAACATGATGGATGTCTTTTGGAGAAAACCAATTAATTCTTTTGCAAAATGGAAAAGTATGTGAGCGCACTCTAATAGGTGGCCAACCCCCCTGAAGACGTGCACGAAACGCGTAGGAGGAGCCAATTGCGCCGTGACGTCATGCCGCCGGAGCATCGTGGAGCTCCGGGCGGCCATCTTTATATGTGGACGGTTAGTCCTGGCTAATTTTGATCTTATCGCTATTATCTGTTGATGCATCATTTTATCACTTTATCCCCCAATAAATATTTGTTTATAAATATGACACTATGAGCATATTTCTGTCTCTGAACTCCCTGAGGAAGTATTGAATTTCAGACGCCCCACATCAGATCCATTCCCAGGAACCAGAGAGGGAGCCTCCTGCACAAGCTGAGAGCAGCACCTATCCAGCCCTTAAGCACTTCCAGTCCGGACACTTTCCCCCCCTTCCAGTCCGGACACTTTCCCCCCTTCCAGTCCGGACACTTTCCCCCCTTCCAGTCCGGACACTTTCACCCCCTTCCAGTCCGGACACTTTCCCCCCCTTCCAGTCCGGACACTTTCCCCCCTTCCAGTCCGGACACTTCCCCCCCTTCCAGCCCTTAAATACTTCCAGTCCGGACACTTTCCCCCCTTCCAGTCCGGACGCTTCCCCCCCTTCCAGTCCGGACACTTTCCCCCCCTTCCAGTCTGGACACTTTCCCCCCTTCCAGTCCGGACACTTTCCCCCCTTCCAGTCTGGACACTTTCCCCCCTTCTAGTCCAGACACTTTCCCCCCTTCCAGTCCGGACACTTTCCCCCCTTCCAGTCCGGACGCTTTCACCCCCTTCCAGTCCGGACACTTTCCCCCCCTTCCAGTCCGGACGCTTTCCCCCCCTTCCAGTCCGGACGCTTTCACCCCCTTCCAGTCCGGACGCTTTCCCCCCCTTCCAGTCCGGACGCTTTCCCCCCTTCCAGTCCGGACGCTTTCACCCCCTTCCAGTCCGGACACTTTCACCCCTTCCAGTCCGGACACTTTCACCCCCTTCCAGTCCGGACACTTTCCCCCCTTCCAGTCCGGACTTTTTCCCCCCCTTCCAGTCCGGACACTTTCCCCCCTTCCAGTCCGGACACTTTCACCCCCTTCCAGTCCGGACACTTTCCCCCCTTCCAGTCTGGACACTTTCCCCCCCTTCCAGTCCGGACACTTTCCCCCCTTCCAGTCCGGACATTTTCCCCCCCCTTCCAGTCCAGACACTTTCCCCCCTTCCAGTCCGGACGCTTTCGCCCCCTTCCAGTCCGGACAATCAGTGATCACATAATCGGGACCTCGTACAAAAGTCTGTCCGACGATCAGTGTTTCATTGTGTCTGGAGGACACAGCGGGCACCGGATCGCGGTGCTGCGTGCTCCCAGGGAGTGCGCACAAGCAGGGTGCGGGGAGGCCGTTTATAAACAGCCACCTGCCCCTGCACTGCCACCGTCCGACCATTTATATACAACGGCCGGACAGGAAGTGGTTAAGGAGAACGCTGGCTGCCTTTTGGATCTCCATTTAAAACCCCAGAATCCACTTGATGCCCCATCCCATCCTCAGAGGGAAACCACTGCACTATCTACCCTACCGATGACATCTGGATTAATACTTATATGCGCAATTACATTGCGCGTCCGGTGAGTGCGCAATTTTACCACAATTACTGCACAAGCACCGATTCATCAAGATTATACTGGCACTTCAGGAGCGCTGGAGTTACCTTTTGAACTATTTATATATGTTGTTTTTATGCATTTATTCGTTTATGGACTTTTATTCATATTACTAATGATCTTAGCGCTGCACCATATTTTTAATGAATTCTTTTGGACTCGTATCATTTGGTTGGGTGATCTTTCCTTTGGTGAAGGTTTCTTTTTTTTTTTTTGGAGACCATGGAGTGTGAATGGGGGAGAAATGGACGTTACGGGACATACAACGCATGGTTCTTATCTCTAAATATCACGCAAACCATACACTCCGCTCCTCGCAAGACTCCTGCTCTCTAGCTCCCTTATCTCCTCCTCCCACGCTCGTCTCCAAGACTTCTCCAGGGCGTCATCTATCCTCTGGAACTCCCTACTCCAACCTATCAGACTCTCACCTACTCTACTTGCCTTTAGGTGATCACTGAAAACCGATCTCTTCAGGGAAGCCTATCCTGCCCTCTGCTGATTCTGGAATCCTCCACTCTTCCAACCACTCCATCCCCCACAGTGACTACCTACTGTACCATTCACCCCTCCCTCCTAGATTGTAAGCTCCAAGGATCAGGCCCTCTAATCCCTCTGTACAGTAGCGAGAGGGACAGAACATGAGACAATACAGTAACAATACAATACATGAGGGGATCGAGGGCCCTGCTCTTTCGAGCTTACAGTCTAGGAGGGAGGGGATAGTGGTACAGGAGGAGATGGCTGTGGGGGATGGAGTGGTGGGAGTGTGGGGGATGGAGTGGTGGGAGGAGTGGAGGAGGTTAGTTGTTAGGTGAGGTCGGGTGTTAGGTGAGGTTTGGGTAGGCTTCCCTGAAGAGATGGGTTTTCAGGGTGCGTCTGAAGGTGAGGAGGGTAGGTGACAGTCTGATGGATTGGGGTAGGGAGTTCCAGAGGATGGGGGAAGTCCTGGAGAAGTCCTGCAATCGGGCGTGGGAGGAGGAGACCAGGGAGCTGGAGAGTAGGAGGTCCTGTGAGGAGGGGAGGACACGGGTAGGGTAGTATTTGGGTATCAGGTCAGTTAGGTAGTTTGGGGCGGCGTTGTGAATGGCTTTGTAGGTCAGAGTTAGCAGTTTGAATTTGATGTGTTGGGCAATCGGGAGCCAGTGGAGGGATTGGCAGAGGGGGGAGGCAGATGTGGAGCGGTTGGTGAGGTGGATGAGTCTGGCCGCTGAGTTCAGGATAGACTGGAGTGGGGATAGCGTTCGGTTGGGTAGGCCAGTGAGGAGGGAGTTGCAGTAGTCCAGGCGTGAGATGACGAGGGAGGCCGGTGAGGAGGGAGTTGCAGTAGTCCAGGCGTGAGATGACGAGGGAGGCCGGTGAGGAGGGAGTTGCAGTAGTCCAAGCGTGAGATGACGAGGGAGGCCGGTGAGGAGGGAGTTGCAGTAGTCCAGGCGTGAGATGACGAGGGAGGCCGGTGAGGAGGGAGTTGCGTAGTCCAGGCGTGAGATGATGAGGGAGGCCGGTGAGGAGGGAGTTGCAGTAGTCCAGGCGTGAGATGATGAGGGAGGCCGGTGAGGAGGGAGTTGCGGTAGTCCAGGCGGGAGATGATGAGGAAGGCCAGTGAGGAGGGAGTTGCAGTAGTCCAGATGTGAGATGATGAGGGAGGCCAGTGAGGAGGGAGTTGCAGTAGTCCAGATGTGAGATGATGAGGGAGGTAATAATAAATAATAATGGTAAGGAAGCCTTGGCCGCTACAATAGAAAACAAAACTGAACTTTCATTAGACGAGGATCAGGAAAAGACATGCAAATAATGATGATCTTGGAGGGGGGGGGGGGGGATTCTGTTCAGCTAGAAGCTCTCTATTGAAGATGATTTTAGTAAATGCAATCTGATGTTTTTCACATGATTGGAAAGGTTGAAAGAAAAGTGTCTGTCACTGTCTGATTATTTAGTGCCGTATGCTTCCAGAATGTTCTGGCAGAGCCACTTCTTACAGAGCTGAAACTTTTAATAAATGTGCTTGATTAGCTGGAAGAATGCGGGCCCCTGATTTCCCTTTTCTGTCTCGTTGGCGGTTGGCTGTTTTGCAGCTGACACCTGCTGAAGAGTTTGGGGTGGAATTCACGGCTCTTATCTCTATGCCGCTAATCACACACCATGAATAAAAGCAGATCCTACACTTGATGGTTCATCGGAGGTTCCCAAACTCACCAGGTCTATAAAATGAGGCTTGGGGCCAGGGGCGGACTGACAACTCACGGGGCCCCTGGGCAGTAGGGGATCATGGGGCCCCTGTGTCCTTGCCCACACTCAAAGCACACCCAAATAAGCCTATAAAAAAAAGGTACCAGGGGCATTACATGGGGCCCCCTACTGACCCCGGGCCCTCGGGCAGTGCTCGAATGGTCAGTCCGCCCCTGCTTGGGGCCAATCTGTGGGCACCAGGGTCAGGTCACCCCTACGTCCTGAAATACCATTCTCTACTTTTCTTCAATGTGTTCTGGCAGCACAGTCTACCAAAGAGCTTTGTTCATGAGTCACAGAAACGAAATGCTCTTAATGCAAGATATACACCGTGGCCAAAAATCTTGCCCCCCCCCCGCATTTCTGTCAGAAAACGCACCACTACAACCAGAAAATTGTTGCAATGTCAAATGTTTCGGCATTCTCATGTTTATCTCTTTTGTTTGTATTGATATGACACAAAAAAGTGAAGAAATAAAAATCCAAATCTGACACATTCCACCCAAAACCCCCAAAAATGGACTGGACAAAATTATTGGCACCCTCAAGTTAATATTTGTCAGCACACCCCTTGGAAAAAAATCACTGAAATCAATGGCTTCCTGTGACCATCAATGAGTTTCCTCCACCTCCCTACTAGAATTTTGGATCGCTCTTCGTCCTCCAACTGCTCCGGGTCTCTCAGATTGGAAGGTTCCTTTTCCCACCTGCTGGTCTGAGATCTCTCCACAGGAGCTCTATGGGATGGAGATCTGGACTCATTGCTGGCCAGTTCAGTCCTCTCCAGCGCTTTGTCTGAAACCATTTCTGGGGGCTTAGTGACGTGTGCTTTGGGTCATTGTCCTGCTGGAAGACCCATGACCTCTGACGGAGACCCAACTTTCTGACACCGGGCCCTACATTGCACCCCAGAATTCTTTGGTAGTCTTCAGATTTCATAATGCCATGCACTCAGTCAAGACATCCAGTGCCTGAAGCAGCAAAGCAACCCCAAACCATCAGTGACCCCCCCCCCCCCACCACCATGTGTGACTGGAGTGACTGGAGTCTTTTCTGTAAAGGCCTCATTGCTTTTTCTGACAACAGTAGAATGATGGGCTTTACCAAAAAGCTGTCTTTTGGTTTTGTCTTTCCACGGCACATTCTCCCAGAAGGATTTTGGCTTCCTGTAACCATGAATGAGTTTCCTACACTTCTCTATTGGAATTTTGGAGCGCTCTTCTTTCACCAACTGATTTTTAAATTTTTCACTGTTTTTAGGAACACTAACTTGCCACACTTAGAAGCGCCATCTGATGTCCATCTTACTTTGTTCTGGCCTGGCTTCCATCTGACCTGCTTTTGGATCCTTCTTATGTGCTCATGAATGCTGTTCAACCCCGCAAATGACCCTGGCCCGACCAAGATTCTGCTTGTTGATTGGTGCCTCACTGCCTGCATATTGCCAACCTCTGCCTGTTCTTGACTTTGATTCTGCTTTTTACCCTAATCCTCTCTTTTTTTTCCCCTTTGCCTACATGATGGGGTGTTCTGCACAGGAAAGATACTCGCCCACCTTGCGGATCCAGCGTTCACTCGCTGAGATCCCCTTCCATGTAGCTGGCACATGGGTCCCACCAAACCATCTTCTTCTGGGATGTCATCGGGAGGCACAGCCACACTTCCCAATGGCCCACATCTGGGCCCTCCACCTCCCGCTTTGGTTAATGGATGCTCCTGGCGCCTCCTGGGATGTTCATGTCATATACCCCAGAGGCACCAGGGGGCACTGACAACATTCACTTAGGCAAATGAGAGAGGAGGGGGCTGGGAAGAAATGGATGCTGACAAAAAGGTACATAAGCAAAAGGAGAGGAAAAAAAAACGAAGGGGGGATGGGGGATGCAGAAGAGGAAACATGTTAGGGTGAAAGTCTGCTTTGATAAGACACTAACTTGCTGCACTTAGAAGCGCCCTCTGGTCTCCATTTTACTCTATTACAGATAACCTTCAATCTGGAGAGGAGCTGCTCTGGGGCCAAGCAAGCTTTCCTTGTGTGGACTTGTGAATTGTGTTCAGTTTCTACTACTTTTAGGCTACTAGCGGTGTTTGCGCTATAAAGCCATCTTATGTTACTGATCAGTAATGAGGGGAGCCGCAAGTTCAGGATCAAGAATTGCAGGAACACGGACTAGAAGATTGTTTAGCAATGAGCCTATGCAGAACATGGACTTCAATCGCCCTCTCTCAGTGATGGACTTCGACTATCTGATCTGGGGGTGCAGTTATAAAAAAGTCTGGGGGCGTAATATCAACACTGTGTGTGAGTCACTGACAGTCTGTCTGTGTCATGATGTGGGGAACACTATTATGGATTAGATTTTCATTAGGTTAGGGTGATTAAACAAAACCTGTACCCCCTTATATCCGATATAATATCCCAATATGATGTCCCATCAGAGTCCCCCTTTACATCAGATTCCCATCAGAGTGCCACCTTACATCAGGTGTCCACACCAAAGTGCCCTCTTACATCAGGTGACATCCCCATCAGAGTGTCCCCTTACATTAGGATCCCCACCAGAGTGCCCCCTTACATCAGGATCCCCATCAAAGTATGTCCTTACATCAGGTGTCCCCATCAAAGTTCCCCCTTAAATCAAGATCCCCATCAGAATGCCCCCTTACATCAGGTGTCCCCATCAGAGTGCCCCCTTACATTAGGATCCCCACCAAAGTACCCCCTCACATCAGGATCCCCATCAGAATGCCCTCTTACATCAGAATCCCCATCAAAGTACGTTGTTACATCAGGTGTCCCCATCAAAGTTCCCCTTGCATCAGAGTGCCTCCTTACATTAGGATCCCCAGCAGAGTGCCCCCTTACATTAGGATTCCCACCAAAGTACCCCCTTACATTAGGATTCCCATCAGAATTCCCCCTTACATCAAGTGTCCCCATTAGAGTCCCCCCTTACATCAGGTTCCCCATCCAAGTATGTCCTTACATCAGGTTCCCCATCCAAGTATGTCCTTACATCAGGTGTCCCCATCAGAGTGCCCCCTTACATCAGGTGTCCCCATCAGAGTGCCACTCTTGTATCAGGTGTCCCCATCAGAGTGCCCCCTTGCATCAGGTGTCCCCATCAGAGTGCCCCCTTGCATCAGGTGTCCCCATCAGATTGCCCTATTACATCAGATGTCCCCATCAGAGTGCCCCCTTACATCAGGTGTCCCCATCAGAGTGCCCCCTTGCATCAGGTGTCCCCATCAGAGTGCCCTATTACATCAGATGTCCCCATCAGAGTGCCCCCTTGCATCAGGTGTCCCCATCAGAGTGCCCTTCTTGCATCAGGTGTCCCCATCAGAGTACCCCCTTACATCAGATGTCCCCATCAGTGTGCCCCCTTGCATCAGGTGTCCCCATCAGAGTGCCCCCTTACATCAGGTGTCCCCATCAGAGTGCCACCTCACATTGATTGCCCCCATAAGAGTTCCCCCTTACATCTACTGCCTTCATCACACTAACTCATGGGTCAGTGGATGCACTCTCAGAGATCTGGGGGGGGGCACAATTAAAATCTGGGAGTGGAAAGCCCACCCCAGCACCCCCCCTAGATCCGGCTCTGACATGCATTCATGTTGTGATGTGAGCCTGTGACCTGCGTATTATCCTAAGGACTTTCCTGACACTGGAAGATGTGAACACCAACCAGAAAGACCCCAAAGCTGCTAAATCCTGGAGTAAGAGGCTTAACATTTAGTGATGTGGCCGAGTGCAATGTGTGTTCTGTGACTGAGATACTTGGAATTCAGGTCTTGTCTTCTCTGTAATAGGTCAACGAAGACGAAAACTCCATTTAATTCTGATTTTACCTGACTGCGGTTATTTTCAGCAGACGTAAAATTTGAAGAAGTTTCGGCGGTCTGAGAGCGCGGAGAAACCTCAAACCTAAAGAGGAATCATGGCTTCTATTAATGTGCCTCTTATTCTGTGATCACATCTTATTACGTTTTTAGCTCTAATTACGGCGTGTTTATGAACTGTTACAGATTAATAAATCGGTACGACTGAATTACATATCAAATGACATTCCTAAATAAAGATCAGTCGGGTGAACATGGCGCTGTGCAAGCAGTACCAGGACAGGTTCATCTAGTGCCCAGGGCAAGGATGTGGAACTGCATCCCTCAGAGGCGTAGCTAGGGGGGGGGGGCAGGGGGGTACATATGTACCCGTGCGCCAAGGTACAGGGGCACCAAAATGAGGCTTACAACCAGGGGCGTATTTGCCGCGAGGCAAACAAGGCTTTTGCCTAGGGCGGCACTTTTTAGGGGGGGCGGCACGGGACACTTAGTACAGGGGCGGGCAGCGAGCTGCTGTGTCTTACCTGGCTCTGTGTCCCAGTCCCACGACGATCCAGTCCAGGAGGCGCTGCTGGAGGAGGGGTAAAGAGGTCCGCAGGTCCGGTGTCTTCTTTTCCCTGGACGCGATGTATGGGCGGGATGACATGCTGCCCCTGTCATCTGGCCACACCCTCGGGATCACTGGACAGCCTATGGCAGCTTGTACCTCCATCTGCAAGCTCCGTCTCCTCACCAGTGATTGGGCACCAGAACTCAGGAAAGGCACACAGGCGGCCAATCACCTGCGAGGAGGCGGAGCTTGGAGAGGAGGAGCCGAGCGGCAGCGCGAAGATCGAGTGAGGGAGCGACCGGAGCAAGTGAAGAAGACAGCTGACTGGTAAGTGTGCCGTGCGGATGGTGCTGCTGCAACCAGGTATGCTGGCTGTGGATGGGAGAGGGAAGGAGCCTAGACTAGAGCAGGGGTCAGCAAGGTAAGTGTCATTGGTGTCAGTGGGAGGAATAGTGCCCCATCATTGGTGTCAGTGGGAGGAATAGTGTCCCATCATTGGTGTCAGTGGGAGGAATAGTGCCCCATCATTGGTGTCAGTGGGAGGAATAGTGCCCCATCATTGGTGTCAGTGGGAGGAATAGTGCCCCATCATTGGTATCAGTGGGAGGAATAGTGTCCCATCATTGGTGTCAGTGGGAGGAATAGTGTCCCATCATTGGTGTCAGTGGGAGGAATAGTGACCCATCATTGGTGTCAGTGGGAGGAATGGTGCCCCATCATTGGTGTCAGTGGGAGGAATAGTGTCCCATCATTGGTGTCAGTGGGAGGAATAGTGCCCCATCATTGGTGTCAGTGGGAGGAATAGTGCCCCATCATTGGTGTCAGTGGGAGGAATAGTGCCCCATCATTGGTGTCAGTGGGAGGAATAGTGCCCCATCATTGGTGTCAGTGGGAGGAATAGTGCCCCATCATTGGTATCAGTGGGAGGAATAGTGCCCATCATTGGTATCAGTGGGAGGAATAGTGCCCCATCATTGGTGTCAGTGGGAGGAATAGTGCCCCATCATTGGTATCAGTGGGAGGAATAGTGCCCCATCATTGGTGTCAGTGGGAGGAATAGTGCCCCATCATTGGTGTCAGTGGGAGGAATAGCGCCTCATCATTGGTATCAGTGGGAGGAATAGTGCCCATCATTGGTATCAGTGGGAGGAATAGTGCCCCATCATTGGTGTCAGTGGGAGGAATAGTGCCCCATCATTGGTGTCAGTGGGAGGAATAGTGCCCCATCATTGGTGTCAGTGGGAGGAATAGTGCCCCATCATTGGTGTCAGTGGGAGGAATAGTGCCCCATCATTGGTGTCAGTGGGAGGAATAGTGCCCCATCATTGGTGTCAGTGGGAGGAATAGTGCCCCATCCTTGGTGTCAGTGGGAGGAATAGTGCCCCATCATTGGTGTCAGTGGGAGGAATAGTGCCCCATCATTGGTATCAGTGGGAGGAATAGTGCCCCATCATTGGTGTCAGTGGGAGGAATAGTGCCCCGTCATTGGTGTCACTGATGTGATTAAACGGGGAGGGGGGCTGGGGCGCCATTTTTATAGTTCGTCCCTGGGCACAAAATATCCTAGCTACACCTTTGGCACCCCTCCCCCACTGCTAACACACATGCCATAGAGAATGGGTTTACTGCCTTGTGCCCATTCTTTGCCTCCTAGCTCCGTTGTACCCAGGGCCTTATGAACATGGGCGTTCATCCAATTCTGTGTGACGAGGCGTAAAATCCTTGATACTGATTTAGAAGGGGACCACAGGCAAAGAAAAATTAAATAAGTGGGTTCCCCCTAAAAAAAAATCTACGTAGCATCCTCCTTGATAGGCTGCTAGGGTATTAGGTAAATGTAGTTCTTTTTGGCTCTTTTGAAGCCATTGGAGTGGCTGTTGACTTCTTTGGGCTGGTCTGGGTCTCTCAGGTTACAGGTTTGACTATTCCCTCCTTTCTAGAGGCTTCTGGAACATAGGGAGGGGAGAGTCAAATAGGTAGCTTAATATTTATCAGGTACAAGCCAGTCCCTGGGAGAGGTAGGGTGTCACAGTAGATGGCTGGGAGGCTGATAAATAGTGTTTAGTCCAGAACAGTAGGATTCTCCCGTTGAAGGGATTCTACCTGTCTGGGTGGCAGTGGCTACCCCTCCTTTAGTGAAGGTTCCACTAAGTCTTGTTACTGTTCATCCAAGTCCCCAACAGGGGCGGACTGACCATTTGGGAACTTGTGAGTTGTCAGTCCGCACCTGGTCCCCACTGTGGTTGAGCTGGGAGGCCTGCACCTAAGGATATCTCCAACACCCCAAGACTTCACCAGATGGATCCAGTCTTCAAAGCCTCAGTAGAAGGCATCTAGAGGAAGCTGAATGGGCACAGTTGCTCTCTGGCCCATCGCATACTGATAATTTTGGTCCTGGTGGCTGTGTATTACTGGGAAATGTGAGCCAAGTAGTTCTTCTGCTATGGGGTTCTTACCTGTGGCCTTCCCTTAGTCTCTTTAAGGGAACCGTATCCTGATACCTAACAGAAGCATTATCTCTGAGGAATATTTAGGCAGGTGCAGACTACAGTCTTCACTGCAGGTGGTGATCATCCGTAGTGGCAATTCAGTTGCAGGAGGAAGTCGAGAGAAACTGGGTTTCTCTATGGTTTCCTCGGTCCCCTGGACCGGTGATTCGATCTGTTGTGCTGGATCCAGGTGACCCTGGCAGCCATTTTGGGTCATGCGGAGTCTTTTTAAGCCTCTGCCCCCAGGTTTTAGCGCACATTTTGCAAGTGGCTAGTGTAGGGACAAGATACCCGTCTGTCAGGGACAGCACTATCAGTAGGGAGAGGTTCTGGGGGAGTAGGGAAAGAGTAAGGCTTACGTCCTCAACTGCAGGAAGCTCCCCTTTGGGTTGGACAAGCCAGGCCAACCAGCCACTCTGCTATCCTTGACAGATCTGTCTGTTGCTTGGGCCTACACAACACTGACTTGGCTTGAACTGTTGTAAGTGCCCCAGTTGGGTAAGCCTTGTTTGACAAGTTCTACAATGCATCGTTTTTTTTGGCAATCCAGAACTCCTAATGCTTTCTCCTGCCTCACCACGCTGCACCTACCCAACAAGTATAGCACCAAGTAGACTGTCCTCCTATTGAACTTTACAGCCTCCCATACAGTATTCCATACCCTGCACCCTCTCCTTTTTTCTTCAAATTCTACTAATAAATCATAAAAAGACATTCCCCTAGACTGCTCCTTGTGTCATTGTGCCTTGGACTGTGCTTTGGTGTAATGCTGACCTCTGTACGAGTATGGGAGAACTCAAATCATCATCATCATCATCATCTCATGGTAGGTTCCTGTTTGGGGTACTGCAACATCTATATCCAATTATTCAGAGATAGCTATTCAGGAAAGGGAGGGGTGCCAAAAGTGCAGCCATGTATGCCCTTAAACATAGGGAAGGGCATAGCAAGGCACCTGTGACGGGAGTGACTTTTGGGGGTGGGGGGACCTCTGTGTCAGCTCATGTTCCCCCCATTATGTTTAACCCACCCTGTGCCTGTTTAGGGGTACAGGGTGTGAATGTCCGAGTATTGGGTGTGGGGATTGTTTATTGTTCTCTGCCATGTGGTTGTCCATTGTTCACTGGCACGTGCTGCCTCCCATTGTTCTATTGTGCCTTGCTGGCCAGCAAACTATTATGGGATGTACTGTTTGTGTATTGGTGTGGGGGTTGCTCAATGTCCTTTGCCACATGGCTGCATCCCATTGTTCTGTGTCTTGGTTGGATGGGGAGGGGTGATGATGTGTTTCCTGCCCATACTGTAGCCCTTCCCACTGATGGGGCGGGCTGATGATGCATTTCCTGTTCCTGGTTGTGTTTCCCCGCCCTGTGTGTATATAAGTTGTTGTTGGTGTAAAATAAAGGGAGTTGACTTCCTGTTTTAAGAAGAGTTGGGTGCTGTCTCTATGTTCCTGCATGATCAGAGCGGGTGGTGTGTCCGAGGATGGTGTTCAGACAAGGAAGTGGAGCTTAACGGAAAAAAACTCAGTATGGTCTGGGTTCCGATTCCGTTACAGCACTTATCCCCATGTTGATGCAGACAAGGGCCCCATCCCCACATCCCTGACCCTGTAGATGTGGGGGTCTGGGAGGGACTTATCAAAATCTTTAAAATAGTGGGGCCCCCAGATATCCACTCCCATGGGAATGAGCAGAGCCCTTTTTTCATTAGGAACTTGATGGAACTCTGTTCCACCACCTCTGGTTCTCACCCTCCGCTCCCTGTTCACCACTATCACTTGTAAATATAGACGCCAGGCTTCTGTACTTACAAGGCCAGCTTGCCTCTCCCAGTGGCTCCACCGACCCCTTCCTGCCCCACACTCACATCATGGACAAGGAAGATGCCGTTGATAATGTGGTCATGGGTGGAAGGGGGCGTTATGTGGTTGGCTGCACCCACTATGTTCACCCTCTGTTCTCAGGTGCATGGATACCGACTTTCACAGATGATATTGTGCAAATAAGAGAGGTAGAGCCATCTACAGTGAGGGGAGGTTTTTTTTAAAAGGTAAAATGCACGGAAGGAATGGGTGAAAGGGAAAGAGAGGGCTGTGAAGGGGGGGGGGGGGTGCAGAGCTGGGGGATGGGGGAAGTGGTGCAGAGCTGAGAAGGGGAGGAAAATGATGTGGATGGGGGATGCAGAGGTAAGGGCCTGTGAAGAAATAGCTGAACCCTGCACTCTGTATGTGGTGGACTCCTAAACCCTGCACATAGCAGACCCCCAATCCTTGCACTCTGTGCATAGCACACCCTTGAACCCTGCACTAAGCACATAGCACACCACTGAACCCTGCATTCTGTACGTAGCACACCCCCGAACCCTGCACCTTGTGTGTAGCACACCCCCGAACCCTGCACCTTGTGTGTAGCACACCCCCGAACTCTGCACTCTGTGTGTAGCGCACCATTGAATTCTGTACTTTGTACATAGCGCACTCCCAAACCCTTCACTCTGTACGTAGCACACCCCTGAACCCTGCACCCTGTGCATAGCACAACCCCAAACCCTGCACTCTGTACGTAGCACACCCTTGAACCCTGCACTAAGCACATAGCACACCACTGAACCCTGCATTCTGTACATAGCACACCCCCGAACTCTGCACTCTGTGTGTAGCGCACCATTGAATTCTGTACTTTGTACATAGCGCACTCCCAAACCCTGCACTCTGTACGTAGCACCCCCCCAAACCCTTCACTCTGTACATAGCACACCCCTGAACCCTGCACTCTGTATGTAGCACACACCCAAACCCTGCAATCTGTGCATAGCACACCCCTGAACCCTGCACTCTGTACCTAAAGCACACCCCTGAATCCTCTAGTCAGTGTGTAGCGCACCCCTGAATTCTGCCCTCTATTCCTAGCACACCCCTGAACTCTGTACTCTGTGTGTAGTGCACCCCTGAACTCTGTACTCTGTGTGTAACATGTGCCTCGTATATAATGCCAATTTAGGACCCTCCCACTGTAGTTTGCGCACACCCACCAAATGGGTGGGGGGGCATGGTTTTGTTCCTGCACCTATTCTCTGAGAAAAAAAGCCCAGGGAATGAGTAAGGGATACAATTCCTTTATTTAAAAAAACATCCCCAAATAATGTCTCATGACATAGATCCAATGTCTACCACGTCTTCCAGCAATGTACAGCCATCATCAATCATGCTGAAGGCCATCCGTGTACATGGGACCTAAAGGAACCCTTGTGGGAGTGTCAAGGAAGAAGATCCTCATGGATAAGGACAGCCAATTGAAGTCAAAGGCCCCGTTCTTTTGCTGCTGACCAGAAGGGACCCTAATAATGATACTTACATATGCAAAAAGCCCACGATACAGAAATACATCATTTTCATTAACTGTTAATAAAATAAATATATACTGTATACCATCACGAGTTTATCGGAAGAGAACATTTGATATTTAAAACCAAGCAGGGAAGATTTTCTGGAGCACCATTCTAGCTTCCAGATCAGTAATCCCATAGAAGAAACTTAGCAACCATGGGTTTGTTGCCTCATATTGTCTCCAATAGCAGCCAGCATGGCGCCATAGGCTGCACAGCAGAGGTACGTCAATGTACAAAGAAGTCTAAGGCTCCATATTAGTATAGCTGTGGATGTAATAAGTAGTTATTTCACAAATGCCATAGTGTGTGTGTAAAGGGGGGTGTAATAATCATGGGATTTAGATCCATTAGTGCTGGTAATGCCATAGATAGTAATTCCAGTGGGGCTGGTAATAGTATAGTGGATGGTAGGGTGTAGCATGTAATTGAGAAAATGGTCAGATTTACTTTGTAGCACAAAATACAGATTGTTACACTGTGACAGATATAGACAGGGCTACGTGGTAACATGACAGGAGGGCATAGACGGAACGCTCATCCTCTGAATTTTATTGCAGAAAAACTTGAACAGAAGGGGCTCTAGGGGGTCAGGAGGGACATATATGAAAGTCCCCAAACCAGGTCATACTCACAATGTCTCAGGAGTGGTTTGCCGAATCCAGGGATGATGCTGCAAGCAAGACTGTGAATAACTACTGCTGACATGATCCCTGTTACTCCACCAAACAAGTGCGTTACTGAATCTTGACCCCTGAACTCTATACGTTACTTAATCCTGACCTCTGAACTCTGTGCGTTACTGAATCCTGACCCCTGAACTCTGCATTACTTAATCCTGACCCTTGAACTCGGTACATTACTTAATCCTGACCCCTGTTCTCTGTGTGTTACCTAATCTTGACCCCTGAACTCTGTGCGTTACTGAATCTTGACCCCTGAACTCTGTGTGTTACTGAATCATGACCCCTGAACTCTGTGCGTTACTGAATCTTGACCCCCTGAACTCTCTGCATTACTTAATCCTGACCCTTGAACTCGGTACATTACTTAATCCTGACCCCTGTTCTCTGTGTGTTACCTAATCCTGACCCCTGAACTCTGTGCATTACTGAATCCTGACCCCTGAACACTGTACATTACTGAATCCTGACCCGTGAACACTGTACATTATTGAATCCTGACCCCTGAACTCAGTACATTATTTAATTCTGACCCCTGTTCTCTGTGTGTTACCTAATCCTGACCCCTGAACTCTGTGCATTACTGAATCCTGACCCCTGAACTCTGTGCATTACTGAATCCTGACCCCTGAACTCTGTGCATTACTGAATCCTGACCCCTGAACACTGTACATTACTGAATCCTGACCCCTGAACTCTGTGGGTTACCTAATCCTGACCCTGAACTCGGTACATTACTTAATCCTGACCTCTATTCTCTGTGCATTACTTATTCCTTACCCATGACCTCTGAGCATTACTTAATCCTGACTCCTGAATACTGTGTGTTACTTAACCATGACCTCTGAACTGTGTGCATTACTTATTCCTGACCTCTGAACTTTGTGTGTAACTCAACCGTGACCTCTGAAATCTGTGCGTTATTGAATCCTAACCCCTGAACTCTGTGCGTTACTTAATCCTGACCCCTGAAATTCGTGCTTTACCTAATCCTGACCTTGAACTCGGTACGTTATTTAATCCTGACCCCTGAACTCTGTGCGTTACTTAATCCTGACCCCCTGACCTCTGTGTATTACTTAATCCTGACCGCTGAACTCTGTGCATTATCAACCAGATCCTTAGGTGAAACTGCTTAGTTAGCTCAAAAAGTAATTATGAATAGGCCCCCCAGCTGTAGTGGGACATCAATGAACATCAGTATACTCCAGAACTATCTCAAAGGTGCAGCAGCCCCTGAGACAGGTAACTTCACCAGCAAGACAAGAACAGGGCTGCGCCAGACCGCAGATTATTTATGTTCTCCCCAGCCACCTACTTGGTACACCTCTCCAAGCATTGGCTGCAGCAAAATACATATTCAAGCTTCCCATTTGACTCCCCAAACCCTCTGTGTTCCGGAAGCCTCCAGAATGCAGGGGACAGCCATCAAACCTGCAGCCTGTGAGATCTAGAACAGCCCAAAGAAATCAAAGCTGCTCCAATAATTACAGAAGAACCAATAAGAAATGTGCCTATCATGCTAACATCTTACCTAGGAGGGCGCTACACCCATACGGTTTACCTGTAAGAGTCAGGGAAGTGGCAGTAGCCCATCTCTTGGGTTCCATCCAGGGGCGGACTGACCATTTGGAAACTCAGGCAGTGCCCGAGGGCCCGGGGTCAGTAGGGGGCCCCATGAGATGCCCCTGGTCTCTTTTTCATAGGCTTTTTTGAGTTTGGGCAAGGACACAGGGACCCCATGATCCCCTATTGCCTGGGGGCCCCATGAGTCAGTCCGCCCCTGGTTCCATCACTTTTGGGAACAATCTATTCTGAGTTCGGAGAACCGCCACATAAACAAGTAACGACACGAAGAAACGTGAATCTCTGGGAATATGAAGCTAATCATCACACCACCCGCCGAGCCGGTTCCGTCTTAAGTAGATTGAAACAAACGTAGGGGGGCACCATGAATAGAATCCACCGGTGGAGTCAGCCGCCACAATTCCAGTTTGTCATCAGCCGCAATAAACTGCGAGACATGAAATATATATCACCTCCACGCATCACATTTTTGCAATTAAGATTTATATTGATTTTGGTTATTTAATGATAACACATTTTCGCAGGCGCGCCGTCAATACAAAATTAATTTTCAAAATGTCCAATCAATTTTCGGGCCGCGTAGAACACTGAAAGTTTGTAATTACGCTCTGCGCTTCTCTCTTTTTTTTTTTTTTTTAATACGGCAATAAAGAAGACATTTCACAAACATACATCGTTCTTTTAAATCCTCGTTTACAATGAGCCGCGTGCCGCAGCTGTGCGCGGCGAGAACAATGCGTGAATATTATCAGCCGTATTGTATCTCGGTATTAAATTGAAGGCTCTGCTCTCTTCTATTCGGAACGCCGATAAGTAGAGTTAAATGTCTTTCCAGCCCTGAGATTCCTCTCATCATAAAGTTTACATTTTTGTCGTTAAATGTAATAAGGAATTTATGTCCTGCGTGTTCAGCGGTTTGGCTAATGGCGGCAAAATTGATGCAGCAGATTTCACGGAGGAAAAAAGAATTAGGTTTTACTCATAATGACTTACAGTTCATGGAAGAGGAAAGGGCCGGCACCACGTAGGTCAGGCCGTAAAGAAAAATGGATGGAAGAGGGAAGTAATGACCCAACTACACCATGGCGGCTTCAGCTGTTGGGTTATGGATCTTCTGCTTTAAAGTCAAATCACTCGGCATCCCTTCCTTCTGATTGATCGACACCGGCTGGGGAGGCCGATATTGGCAATGTTATTACTGGCAGGACAAACTAATTCTGCCTACAGCTTGTAAGCCGGCTGATATCAAGGGAAAGTACGAGGATTGTGCCGAAAACAATGCAAACGTGGACATAACTTTTATATTCAATCTCCTTCCCCACACCATCCTCCTCCTCCTCCACCTCCTCCTCCTCCACCTCCTCTCTTCTCCTCCTAATTCCTCCTCCCTCCTCCTGCATTCTACTCCCTCCTCCTCCCTTTCCCTACTTCTCCCCCCTCCTCCCCCCTCTTTGTACTTCCTCCTCCCTTCTTCCTCTTCCCCCTTCCTTCCTCATACTGCTCCTCTGTTCTCCTCCCTCCTCCTCCTTTCACTTTCCTCCTTCTCCTTCCTCTTCTCTCCTCAGCCTCCTTCCTCCTCCTCCCTCCTACCTCCTTCTCCCCCCTCCATCTAACTCTTCCTCCCTTCTTCCTCTTCCTCCCTCCTCCTCCCTCATACTCCTCCTCTCTCATACTCCTTCTCTGTTCTCCTCTCTCCTTCGTGACCTTCCTTACTCTTCTGCATTTTCCTCCCTCCTTCTCCCCCCGCCATCTAACTCTTCCTCCCTTCTTCCTCTTCTTCCTCCCTCCTCCCTCAAACTCCTCCTCCATTCTCCTCTCTCCTTCGTTGCCTTCCTTCCACTCCTGCATACTCCTCCCTCCTCCTCCTCCCTTCTGCCTCCTCCTCCCCCCTCTTTGTACTTCCTCCTCTCTTCTTCATCTTCCCATTTCCTCCTCCCTCATACTCTTCCGTTCTCCTTCCTTGTCCTCCTCCTTTCACCTCCCTCCTACCTCCTCCTCTCTTCTCCTACCCCCTATGTCTACCTCCTCCTCCCTTGTACTCCTCATCTGTTCTCCTCGTTCCTCCGTCCCCCTCTCTCCTCCACCTTCTTCCTCCTCCTCACTCCTCCTTCCTTCTCCTTCCTCCTTCTCTTCCTTCTACCTCCTTTTCTACCTCCTTCTCCTTCTATATCTTCCTCCTCTTTCTTCATTCCTCCTCCTCTTTCTTCTTCCTCCTCATCTTTCCTCCTCCTTCTTCTTCTTCTTCCCCCTCCATCCTCTTCCTCCTCCTTCTTCTGTAAATAATGGATTCCAAGCAAAAGCAATGTGCTATCATTGAGTTGTTGATGAAGGAGGGGTGCAGAGTGTCCGACATCCACAGAAGGCTACAGAATGTTTATGGAGATGACACCACTGACAAAAGTCACCAAAGATGAGACATTGCTCTTCTCAATGGTGTCATCTCTGTACATTCCGTAGCCTTCTGTGGATGTCAGACAGCCAGCACCCCTCCTTCATCAACAACTCAATGATAGCACATTGCTTCTGCCTGGAATCCATTATTTACCTGCAATGAGAAAGAAGATGAAGAAGTACTGTAGAGGAAGAGTTACTATAGAGGAAGGGTTACTATAGAGGAAGGGTTACTATAGAGGAAGGGTTACTATAGAGGAAGAGTTACTATAGAGGAAGGGTTACTATAGAGGAAGGGTTACTATAGAGGAAGAGTTACTATAGAGGAAGGGTTACTATAGAGGAAGGGTTACTATAGAGGAAGGGTTACTATAGAGGAAGGGTTACTATAGAGGAAGGGTTACTATAGAGGAAGAGTTACTATAGAGGAAGGGTTACTATAGAGGAAGGGTTACTATAGATGAAGAGTTACTATAGAGGAAGAGTTACTATAGAGGAAGGGATACTATAGAGGAAGGGTTACTATAGAGGAAGAGTTACTATAGAGGAAGAGTTACTATAGAGGAAGAGTTACAATAGAGGAAGAGTTACTATAGAGGAAGGGTTACTATAGAGGAAGGGTTACTATAGAGGAAGGGTTACTATAGAGGAAGGGTTACTATAGAGGAGGAGTTACTATAGAGGAAGAGTTACCTATAGAGGAAGAGTTACTATAGAGGAAGGGTTACTATAGAGGAAGAGTTACTATAGAGGAAGGGTTACTATAGAGGAAGAGTTACTATAGAGGAAGAGTTACTATAGAGGAAGGGTTACTATAGAGGAAGGGTTACTATAGAGGAAGGGTTACTATAGAGGAGGAGTTACTATAGAGGAAGAGTTACCTATAGAGGAAGGGTTACTATAGAGGAAGAGTTACTATAGAGGAAGGGTTACTATAGAGGAAGGGTTACTATAGAGGAAGAGTTACTATAGAGGAAGAGTTACTATAGAGGAAGAGTTACTATAGAGGAAGGGTTACTATAGAGGAGGAGTTACTATAGAGGAAGAGTTACTATAGAGGAAGGGTTACTATAGAGGAGGAGTTACTATAGAGGAAGTGTTACTATAGAGGAAGGGTTACTATAGAGGAAGGGTTACTATAGAGGAAGAGTTACTATAGAGAAAGGGTTACTATAGAGGAAGGGTTACTATAGAGGAAGGGTTACTATAGAGGAAGAGTTACTATAGAGGAAGTGTTACTATAGAGGGAGAGTTACTATAGAGGAAGAGTTACTATAGAGGAAGGGTTACTATAGAGGAAGAGTTACTATAGAGGAGGGGTTACTATAGAGGAAGGGTTACTATAGAGGAAGAGTTACTATAGAGGAAGGGTTACTATAGAGGAAGGGTTACTATAGAGGAGGAGTTACTATAGAGGAAGGGTTACTATAGAGGAAGGGTTACTATAGAGGAAGAGTTACTATAAAGGAAGGGTTACTATAGAGAAAGGGTTACCAGAAAGGAAGAGTTACTATAGAGGAAGAGTTACTATAGAGGAAGAGTTACTATAGAGGAAGGGTTACTATAGAAGAAGAGTTACTATAGAGGAAGAGTTACTATAGAGGAAGAGTTACTTAAGAAGGAAAGGTTACTATAGAAGAAGAGTTACTATAGAGGGAGAGTTACTATAGAGGGAGGGTTACTATAGAGGAAGGGTTACTATAGAGGAAGGGTTACTATAGAGGAGGAGTTACTATAGAGGAAGGGTTACTATAGAGGAAGAGTTACTATAGAGGAGGAGTTACTATAGAGGAAGAGATACTATAGAGGAAGGGTTACTATAGAGGAAGAGTTACTATAGAGGAAGGGTTACTATAGAGGAAGGGTTACTATAGAGGAGGGGTTACTATAGAGGAAAAGTTACTATAGAGGAAGAGTTACTATAGAGGAAGAGTTACTATAGAGGAAGAGTTACTATAGAGGAAGAGTTACTATAGAGGAAGGGTTACTATAGAGGAAAAGTTACTATAGAGGAAGAGTTACTATAGAGGCAGAGTTACTATAGAGGAAGGGATACTATAGAGGAGGGGTTACTATAGAGGAAGAGTTACTATAGAGGACGGGTAACTATAGAGGAAGGGTTACTATAGAGGAAGGGTTACTATAGAGGAAGGGTTACTATAGAGGAGGGGTTACTATAGAGGAAAAGTTACTATAGAGGAAGAGTTACTATAGAGGAAGAATTACTATAGAGGAGGGGTTACTATAGAGGAAGAGTTACTATAGAGGAAGGGTTACTATAGAGGAAGGGTTACTATAGAGGAAGAGTTACTATAGAGGAGGGGTTACTATAGAGGAAGAGTTACTATAGAGGAAGGGTTACTATAGAGGAAGAGTTACTATAGAGGAGGGGTTACTATAGAGGAAGAGTTACTATAGAGGAAGGGTTACTATAGAGGAAGGGTTACTATAGAGGGAGGGTTACTATAGAGGGAGAGTTACTAAAGAGGAAGAGTTACTATAGAGGAAGAGTTACTATAGAGGAAGGGTTACTATAGAAGAAGGGTTACTATAGAGGAAGGGTTACTATAGAGGAAGGGTTACTATAGAGGAAGGGTTACTAAAGAGGAAGGGTTACTATAGAGGAAGGGTTACTATAGAGGAAGGGTTACTATAGAGGAAGAGTTACTATAGAGGAAAGGTTACTATAGAGGAAGGGTTACTATAGAGGAAGAGTTACTATAGAGGAAGGGTTACTATAGAGGAAGGGTTACTATAGAGGAAGAGTTACTATAGAGGAAAGGTTACTATAGAGGAAGGGTTACTATAGAGGAAGAGTTACTATAGAGGAAGGGTTACTATAGAGGAAGGGTTACTGTAGAGGCAGAGTTACTATAGAGGAAGGGTTACTATAGAGGAAGAGTTACTATAGAGGAAGGGTTACTATAGAGGAAGAGTTACTATAGAGGAAGGGTTACTATAGAGGAAGAGTTACTATAGAGGAAGGGTTACTATAGAGGAAGGGTTACTATAGAGGAGGGGTTACTATAGAGGAAGAGTTACTATAGAGGAAGAGTTACTATAGAGGAAGGGTTACTATAGAGGAAGGGTTACTACAGAGGAAGAGTTACTATAGAGGAAGGGTTACTATAGAGGAAGAGTTACTATAGAGGAAGGGTTACTATAGAGGAAGGGTTACTATAGAGGAAGAGTTACTACAGAGGAAGAGTTACTATAGAGGAAGGGTTACTATACAGGAAGAGTTACTATAGAGGAAGGGTTACTATAGAGGAAGAGTTACTATAGAGGAGGGGTTACTATAGAGGAAGAGTTACTATAGAGGAAGGGTTACTATAGAGGAAGGGTTATTATAGAGGAAGAGTTACTATAGAGGAAGGGTTACTATAGAGGAAGGGTTACTATAGAGGGAGGGTTACTATAGAGGGAGAGTTACTATAGAGGAAGAGTTACTATAGAGGAAGAGTTACTATAGAGGAAGGGTTACTATAGAAGAAGAGTTACTATAGAGGAAGGGTTACTATAGAGGAAGTGTTACTATAGAGGAAGGGTTACTATAGAGGAAGAGTTACTAAAGAGGAAGGGTTACTATAGAGGAAGGGTTACTATAGAGGAAGGGTTACTATAGAGGAAGAGTTACTATAGAGGAAAGGTTACTATAGAGGAAGGGTTACTATAGAGGAAGAGTTACTATAGAGGAAGAGTTACTATAGAGGAAGGGTTACTGTAGAGGCAGAGTTACTATAGAGGAAGGGTTACTATAGAGGAAGAGTTACTATAGAGGAAGAGTTACTATAGAGGAAGAGTTACTATAGAGGAAGGGTTACTATAGAGGAAGAGTTACTATAGAGGAAGGGTTACTATAGAGGAAGGGTTACTATAGAGGAAGAGTTACTATAGAGGAAGAGTTACTATAGAGGAAGGGTTACTATAGAAGAAGAGTTACTATAGAGGAAGGGTTACTATAGAGGAAGTGTTACTATAGAGGAAGGGTTACTATAGAGGAAGAGTTACTAAAGAGGAAGGGTTACTATAGAGGAAGGGTTACTATAGAGGAAGGGTTACTATAGAGGAAGAGTTACTATAGAGGAAAGGTTACTATAGAGGAAGGGTTACTATAGAGGAAGAGTTACTATAGAGGAAGAGTTACTATAGAGGAAGGGTTACTGTAGAGGTAGAGTTACTATAGAGGAAGGGTTACTATAGAGGAAGAGTTACTATAGAGGAAGAGTTACTATAGAGGAAGGGTTACTATAGAGGAAGGGTTACTATAGAGGAAGAGTTACTATAGAGGAAGGGTTACTATAGAGGAAGGGTTACTATAGAGGAAGGGTTACTATAGAGGAAGAGTTACTATAGAGGAAGGGTTACTATAGAGGAAGGGTTACCAGAAAGGAAGAGTTACTATAGAGGAAGGGTTACTATAGAGGAAGGGTTACTATAGAGGGAGGGTTACTATAGAGGGAGAGTTACTATAGAGGAAGAGTTACTATAGAGGAAGAGTTACTATAGAGGAAGGGTTACTATAGAAGAAGAGTTACTATAGAGGAAGGGTTACTATAGAGGAAGGGTTACTATAGAGGAAGGGTTACTATAGAGGAAGAGTTACTATAGAGGAAAGGTTACTATAGAGGAAGGGTTACTATAGAGGAAGAGTTACTATAGAGGAAGGGTTACTATAGAGGAAGAGTTACTATAGAGGAAGGGTTACTATAGAGGAAGAGTTACTATAGAGGAAGGGTTACTATAGAGGAAGAGTTACTATAGAGGAAGGGTTACTATAGAGGAAGAGTTACTATAGAGGAAGGGTTACTATAGAGGAAGGGTTACTATAGAGGAAGGGTTACTATAGAGAAAGGGTTACTATAGAGGAGGGGTTACTATAGAGGAAGAGTTACTACAGAGGAAGAGTTACTATAGAGGAAGGGTTACTATAGAGGAAGAGTTACTACAGAGGAAGAGTTACTATAGAGGAGGGGTTACTATAGAAGAAGAGTTACTATAGAGGAAGAGTTACTATAGAGGAAGGGTTACTATAGAGGAAGGGTTACTATAGAGGAAGAGTTACTATAGAGGAAGAGTTACTATAGAGGAAGAGTTACTATAGAGGAAGGGTTACTATAGAAGAAGAGTTACTATAGAGGAAGGGTTACTATAGAGGACGGGTTACTATAGAGGAAGAGTTACTATAGAGGAATAGTTACTATAGAGGAAGGGTTACTATAGAGGAAGAGTTACTATAGAGGAAGGGTTACTATAGAGGAAGAGTTACTATAGAGGAAGGGTTACTATAGAGGAAGAGTTACTATAGAGGAATAGTTACTATAGAGGAAGGGTTACTATAGAGGAAGAGTTACTATAGAGGAAGGGTTACTATAGAGGAAGAGTTACTATAGAGGAAGGGTTACTATAGAGGAAGGGTTACTATAGAGGAAGGGTTACCAGAAAGGAAGAGTTACTATAGAGGAAGAGTTACTATAGAGGAAGAGTTACTATAGAGGGAGGGTTACTATAGAAGAAGAGATACTATAGAGGAAGGGTTACTATACAGGAAGAGTTACTATAGAGGGAGAGTTACTATAGAGGAAGGGTTACTATAGAGGAAGGGTTACTATAGAGGGAGGGTTACTATAGAGGAAGGGTTACTATAGAGGAGGAGTTACTATAGAGGAGGGGTTACTATAGAGGAAGGGTTACTATAGAGGAAGGGTTACTATAGAGGAAGGGTTACTATAGAGGAAGAGTTACTATAGAGGAAGGGTTACTATAGAGGAAGGGTTACTATAGAGGAAGAGTTACTATAGAGGAAGGGTTACTATAGAGGGAGAGTTACTATAGAGGAAGAGTTACTATAGAGGAAGAGTTACTATACAGGAAGAGTTACCATAGAGGAAGGGTTACCATAGAGGAAGAGTTACTATAGAGGAAGGGTTACTATAGAGGAAGGGTTACTATAGAGGGAGGGTTACTATAGAGGAAGAGTTACTATAGAGGAAGAGTTACTATAGAGGACGGGTTACTATAGAGCAGTGTTTCTCAACTCCAGTCCTCATGGACCCCCAACAGGTCATGTTTTCAGGATTTCCATTATTTTGCACAGGTGATTTGATCAGTTTCACTGCCTTAGTAATTACCACAGCTGTTTCATCTGAGGGAAATCCCGAAAACATGACCTGTTGGGCGTCCATGAGGACTGGAGTTGAGAAACACTGCTATAGAGGAAGGGTTACTATAGAGGAAGGGTTACTATAGAGGGAGAGTTACTATAGAGGAAGAGTTACTATAGAGGAAGAGTTACTATAGAGGAAGGGTTACTATAGAGGAAGGGTTACTATAGAGGAAGAGTTACTATAGAGGAAGAGTTACAATAGAGGAAGGGTTACTATAGAGGAAGAGTTACTATAGAGGAAGAGTTACTATAGAGGAAGGGTTACTATAGAGGAAAGGTTACTATAGAGGGACAGTTACTATAGAGGAAGAGTTACTATAGAGGAAAGGTTACTATAGAGGGACAGTTACTATAGAGGAAGAGTTACTATAGTGGAAGAGTTACTATAGAGGAAGAGTTACAATAGAGGAAGGGTTACTATAGAGGAAGAGTTACTATAGAGGAAGAGTTACTATAGAGGAAGGGTTACTATAGAGGAAAGGTTACTATAGAGGAAGAGTTACTATAGAGGAAGAGTTACAATAGAGGAAGGGTTACTATAGAGGAAGAGTTACTATAGAGGAAGAGTTACTATAGAGGAAGGGTTACTATAGAGGAAAGGTTACTATAGAGGGACAGTTACTATAGAGGAAGGGTTACTATAGAGGAAGAGTTACTATAGAGGAAGGGTTACTATAGAGGAAGGGTTACTATAGAGGAAAGGTTACTATAGAGGGACAGTTACTAAAGAGGAAGGGTTACTATAGAGGGAGAGTTACTATAGAGGGAGAGTTACTATAGAGGAAGAGTTGCTATAGAGGAAGGGTTACTATAGAGGAGGAGTTACTATAGAGGAGGGGTTACTATAGAGGAGGGGTTACTATAGAGGAAGGGTTACTATAGAGGAAGAGTTACTATAGAGGAAGGGTTACTATAGAGGAAGAGTTACTATAGAGGAAGAGTTACTATAGAGGAAGGGTTACTATAGAGGAGGAGTTACTATAGAGGAGGGGTTACTATAGAGGAGGGGTTACTATAGAGGAAGGGTTACTATAGAGCAGTGTTTCTCAACTCCAGTCCTCATGGACCCCAAACAGGTCATGTTTTCAGGATTTCCATTATTTTGCACAGGTGATTTGATCAGTTTCACTGCCTTAGTAATTACCACAGCTGTTTCATCTGAGGGAAATCCCGAAAACATGACCTGTTGGGCGTCCATGAGGACTGGAGTTGAGAAACACTGCTATAGAGGAAGGGTTACTATAGAGGAAGGGTTACTATAGAGGAAGGGTTACTATAGAGGGAGGGTTACTATAGAGGGAGAGTTACTATAGAGGAAGAGTTACTATAGAGGAAGAGTTACTATAGAGGAAGGGTTACTATAGAGGAAGGGTTACTATAGAGGAAGAGTTACTATAGAGGAAGAGTTACAATAGAGGAAGGGTTACTATAGAGGAAGAGTTACTATAGAGGAAGAGTTACTATAGAGGAAGGGTTACTATAGAGGAAAGGTTACTATAGAGGAAGAGTTACTATAGAGGAAGGATTACTATAGAGGAAGGGTTACTATAGAGGAAAGGTTACTATAGAGGGACAGTTACTAAAGAGGAAGGGTTACTATAGAGGGAGAGTTACTATAGAGGGAGAGTTACTATAGAGGAAGAGTTACTATAGAGGAAGGGTTACTATAGAGGAGGAGTTACTATAGAGGAGGGGTTACTATAGAGGAGGGGTTACTATAGAGGAAGGGTTACTATAGAGGAAGGGTTACTATAGAGGAAGAGTTACTATAGAGGAAGAGTTACTATAGAGGAAGGGTTACTATAGAGGAGGAGTTACTATAGAGGAGGGGTTACTATAGAGGAGGGGTTACTATAGAGGAAGGGTTACTATAGAGCAGTGTTTCTCAACTCCAGTCCTCATGGACCCCAAACAGGTCATGTTTTCAGGATTTCCATTATTTTGCACAGGTGATTTGATCAGTTTCACTGCCTTAGTAATTACCACAGCTGTTTCATCTGAGGGAAATCCCGAAAACATGACCTGTTGGGCGTCCATGAGGACTGGAGTTGAGAAACACTGCTATAGAGGAAGGGTTACTATAGAGGAAGGGTTACTATAGAGGGAGAGTTACTATAGAGGAAGAGTTACTATAGAGGAAGAGTTACTATAGAGGAAGGGTTACTATAGAGGAAGGGTTACTATAGAGGGAGAGTTACTATAGAGGAAGAGTTACTATAGAGGAAGAGTTACTATAGAGGAAGAGTTACTATAGAGGAAGAGTTACTATAGAGGAAGGGTTACTATAGAGGAAGAGTTACTATAGAGGAAGGGTTACTATAGAGGAAGAGTTACTATAGAGGAAGAGTTACTAAAGAGGAAGGGTTACTATAGAGGAAGAGTTACTAAAGAGGAAGGGTTACTATAGAGGAAGGGTTACTATAGAGGGACAGTTACTATAGAGGGAGGGTTACTATAGAGTGGGGGGTTACTATAGGGGAAGAGTTACTATAGAGGAAGAGTTACTATAGAGGAAGGGTTACTATAGAGGAAGGGTTACAATAGAAGAAGAGTTACTATAGAGCGGTGGTCACTAAATGGTGGACCATTTAGTCCCGTCCAGACCTCAGCCACACCACCACCACCAGGTACCCTTCCTCGGGCGCTGGCCCAGACTGGCCATAGGCCATCTCACACTCCCCTCCAGACTGCCAAATGCTGCTGTCCAAAGGTGCCCCCTGTACTCCTTCATCCAGAGTGGGGGTGTGTTACTGGCCAGATCACCAGGTGAAAAGAGAGTGGAAAAAAAAAGAAAACTAATGCAGCCATCACATCTAAGGATTGGTAAGCTGCAACATGTGACGTTTTTGGTTTCCGCTTTAATTCCAGTGCTGGATACATGCTGAGCGAGGCATATTTTTCACATTCTTCCCCTCTCGCTCGGCTGGGAGATGATGTGACGGGGAAGCCGCTCAGTAATTTCCTCCATACGTTTCATAAAACATAATCATTTTAAAAGGAAATAAAAACCTAAAATTTCATTGATTTGAAAATGATGTTAAATGCCACCACGCGTTTCATGAGGAATTAGGAGCAATTTTATTGTCACATTAAACAAGAAACAGACTTACAACTCCATCAGGAAGGTCACTGTAAGAAAGCCTCTCATTGAGTCCATTTAAATACTTTTTATGTCTTTTTTTTTTTTTTTTCCGGTGGCCGTTCTCCTTTTAATAGAGAAATAATCAAGCGGAGTTACAGTGTCAGTGCATTCTGTATTGACCTAATAAATTATCGCCAGTAAAACAGCCAGAAGATAGTGTGGCACTTACTGCGCCGATATTATAAAGTAAATTATCGCACTTCCAATACCGCGGAGGAGAAACACCACAATGACCTCCAGAAGGAGAGAGAACTTTACAGCATATTTATAGGGAATGAGAAATACTACATTAATGATATTGATAGATAATAAAAGTCTTATGACCGGAGCAATATCTTTCAATAAAAACACTCAGCGAGGATAGACGGGCGGACTAATGCCGTCCCATTTCCACAGACATTTCAGGTCCGGGAAGGCGGCGTTGACGGTCGGCTCGCACGTTCATTTGCATCTCCGTAAATACAGAAGAATTTCAAACTCATTAGAAGAACATTTACACTTATTAGATCTGAGAACTTCAATGAGTCAAAGTTTCTGCCGCAGGTTTGTATAAGTAACGGGATTCTTCATTATTCTAATGTTCTGGTAACCGAATCGAAGACTATCAGGCAGGGGCTTCCAAAGGGATAAAGATTTTTTACGGTTGGGATGACGCATGCTCTGGGCAGGGGCATATTTGCCATGAGGTGAACGAGGCGTTTGCCCTGGGTGGCATTTTTCAGGGGGTTGGACTCCGAGGGGCCCCGGGAAAGGCAGATATCACGTACTTGGTGATGGAGGCCAATGGAGAGAGGGCTTCCCTTGCGGCTAAGTTCCGGACTCCCCTGAGAGTGGGACAGCGGGAGTCAGGCCCAAAGTTGCACAGGTCACCTGTAGGAGTGCTGGTTGGTGGTCCACTCAGAAGCACAGCTGGTGCACGGAGATAGGTCTGCAGACAGGAGGCGCCTTCCGGGATTTAACTGGGTAGTCGGTTCAAGCCAAGGTCAGGTGCCAGGTGGGAATCAGAGCAGACGTAGTCAGATGGGATAGCCGAGGTCGTTCACAGAGGAGCGAGAGAGAGTATCCGTAAGCCGGGCCGAGGTCAGATCAGGGGTAAGGCAGAGTAGACAGGTCCAAGAGCAAGCCGAGTCGGTAACAGGAAATCACGGGTCAAAATCACAGGAACAGGGCACGGGGAGCTAGAGATCATCCAGCAACTTGAGAAAGTGATGAGCCTCCTTATAAAGGCCGTCTGGCACCAAACTGAGGCTGATGTGTGCTTCTGCAGCCATGCAGAGTACTGGCAGAAATGCCAGATCTTCCAGAACTTCTGCCGTGGACAGGACCCTGACAGCAGAAGAGCGGAGTGAATGGAGCGGGGGAGGAGTGGCCTCAAAATTCCAGGAATGGAGCCAGGATTCAGGAGAGCTGTGATGCTGACTCTCTCTCCTTCTCTCCCGGGAGGGAGGGGGGGGGCAGTGGTGTGGTGGTGGGGAATGGTGTCAATGGTGACTGGGGGGGGGTCAGAGTTTTTGTGTTGCTTAGGGCTGCACAAAACCTAAATACACCACTGGCTCTGGGTTCATCAGATCAACTGTGTTATTTGTACAACTGTTACTATGTGGTTGTGTGCACTTTGTCCTTGGGTTGGCCTACTAGGTTGTTGGACCTGAGAGGAAAGGGTTACCTCTACTGGCTCGTTTTTCCTGCTCTTTTTCAGCTTTTCACCGTCCCCTGTAGGTCATTTAAATACAGACTCTTCAGTGCACCAAGGGAAAGGTTGGGGAAAGACCGCCAAGATGTACCCATTACACTGTCCCCATCTGGAGAACCCAGTTGGGGTTCCCTATGGGGTCTGGAACCTAGGACTGGCTAGGTTTTCCGGCTCCTTCTCAGCTGTTCTCCACCCCCTGTAGGTCATATAAATAGGGGCTCTTCAGTGCACCAAGGGAGAGGTTGGGGAAAGACCACCAAGATGTATCCATTACTCTGTCCCTATCTGGAGGGCCCGGTCAGTGCATCAAGGGAGAGGTTGGGGAAAGACAGCCAAAATGTAGCCATTACACTGTCCCCATCTGGAGGGCCTGGTTGGGGTTCCCTATGGGGTCTGGATCCTAGGACTGGCTAGGTGTCCCCCCCTGTATGTCATATAAATAGGGGCTTTTCAGTGCACCAATAGATAGGTTTGGGGAAAGATCACCAAGATGTAGCCATTACTCTGTCCTATCTGGAGGGCCCGATTAGGTTTCCCTATGAGGTCTGGAACCTAGGACTTACTTGGAGTTATAGCTGCCAATCGTGGATTACTGCCCATGGAGTTTCAGGGATTACTTACTACCTCTTGTGGATTTACTGCCTTAACCCTTTGAGGACCAAGGGACGTATTTGTCCCATGTTTTTAATTTATCATCTGATTAAGAACTTAAAACTCTTTTTTTTTTTGTTTGAGTCAAAATATTAGTTCTTATCAACAAACAACAAATGGATCTAGCTTTTTGCCAATTATTTCATGAAATGGCTTAGTTACAGCAACTGAAGTGTACGAACTTTAAAAACAAAAAAATTATTCTTTTGGCATTCCAAAATCTTACGATCCTCAAAGGGTTAATGGTTGACACATAAGATAGCAGGTAAATACCAAAAGTTGACATTCTGCAGATCTCTGCTATGGTGACCTCTGCTATGGTGACCTCTGCTATGGTGACCTCTGCTATGGTGACCTCTGCTATGGTGACCTCTGCTATGGTGATCTCTGCTATGGGGATCTTTTGCTGGCTGATTGCATATACTGTACATCTCCTTAAAAAACATGAAAAAATGAAAGGAAGACTTTGAAAACCCATCAGGTCTCAATGGGGAGGAATCTCCTGCTGGATCTCTATACTGACATGGACGGGGGATGGGTGAGGAACACCCCATCGTTTGATGGAAATGATCGACCTACAGAGGACTGAATTCAAAGACACCCCGAAAATCAAAGTGAAGAAATGATGCAGCAGGCGAGTCCATTCTACTGAAATGTCATTGCAGCAACTCAGAATGGTCCTCAGTAGTTTGTATGGCCCCCACGTGCTTGTATGCATGTCTGACAACGTCGGGGGGGGGGGGGGGGGGAGGCTCCTAATGAGACCATGGATTGTGTCCTTGGGGATTTCCTCCCAGATCTGGACCAGGGCATCACTGAGCTCCTGGACAGTCTGATGGCATCAGATGGACTGAAAGGTGTTCTATTGGATTTCAGGAGAGCGTGGGGGCCATTCAGTGGTATCAATTCCTTCATCCTCCAGGAACTGCCTGCATATTATCCCTACATGAGGCCAGGCATTGTCATGTACCAGAACCCACTGCACCAGGAGGAACCCAGGACCCACTGCACCAGCATAGGGTCTGACAATGGGTCCAAAGTTTTCATCCCCATACCTAAATGGCAGTCAGGGGTCCATTGTCTAGCCTGTAGAGGTCTATGCGTCCCTCCATGGATATGCTTCTCCAGACCATCACTGACCCACCACCAAAACGGTCATGCTGAACCATGTTACAGGCAGCAGAATGTTCTCCACGACTTCTCCAGACCCTTTCACGTCTGTCACATGTGCTCAGGGGGAACCTGCTCTCATCTGTGAAAAGCACAGGGCGCCAGTGGTGGACCGGCCAATTCTGGGGTTCAATGGCAAATGCCAATCCAGCTCTATGGTGCTGGGCAGTGAGTACAGGGCCCACTAGAGGACGTCGGGCCCTCAGGCCACCCTCATGAAGTCTGTTTCTGATTGTTTGGTCAGAGACATTCCCACCAGTGGCCTGCTGGAGGTCATTTTGTAGGGCTCTGGCAGGGCTCATCCTGTTCCTCCTTGCACAAAGGAGCAGATACCGGTCCTGCTGATGGGTTAAGGACCTTCTACGGCCCTGTCCAGCTCTCCTAGAATAACTGCCTGTGTCCTGGAATCTCCTCCATGTTCTTGAGACTGTGCTGGGAGACACAGCAAACCTTAAGGCAATGGCAGGTATTGATGTGCCATCCTGGAGGAGTTGGACTGCCTGTGCAACCTCTGTAGGGTCCAGGTATGGCCTCATGCTACCAATAGTGACACTGACCCAGAGCCAAATGCAAAATGAGTAAAAAACAGTCAGAAAAGATGAGTAGGGAAATAATATCAGCGGCCTCCACCTGTAAAACCATTCCTGTTTTGGGGATCGTCTTATTGCTGCCCATCTAGTGTACCTGTTGGTAATTTCATTACCACCAAAGCAGCTGAAACTGATGAACAACCCCCTCTGCTACTTACCTGACCAGATCCATATCCCAGGAGTGTCACTGACTTGATGCGACTCGGATTACAAAGTCTGCCGTTCATTTTCTTGAGCCGTGTATATACACTCCAATCATTTTGATGACATTTGTGCCTGCAATGCAATGTTTAATTTTAGCAATTACATACCTGTGAAAAATTCCCATCAACCCAACTTAATCATGAATGCAATCTGAATGTTATCAAAGAGAAAAATTCATTTGTGATGGATCAATATAGAGAATCTGAATGTTATGCTAACAATTTTCACAAAGTTCCTCCACCCCAAACTGGCTCCTCCATGTCTTTATGGACCTTGCTTTGTGCACTGGTGCGCAGTCATGTTGGAACAGGAAGGGAGTTGGGGACATGAAATTGTCCAAAATGTTGCCTTAAGAGTTCCCTTCACTGGAATTAGGGGGCCAAGCCCAACCCCTGAAAAACAACCCCACACCATAATCCCCCCTCCACCAAACTTTACACTTGGCACAATGCAGTCAGGCAAGTACTGTTCTCCTGCAACCACCAAACCCAGACACATCCATCGGATTGCCAGACAGAGAAGCGTGATTGGTCACTCTAGAGAACACGTCGCCCCTGCTCTAGAGTCCAGTGGCGGCGTGCTTTACACCACGGCATCCGCAGCTTTGCATTGCACTTGGTGATGGAAGGCTTGGATGCAGCTGCTCAGCCATGGAAACCCATTCCATGAAGCTCTCTACGCACTGTTGTTGGGCTCATCTGAAGGCCACACCAAGTTTGGAGGTCTTTAGCTATTGACTCTGCAGACAGTTGGCGACTTCTGCGCACTGTGCGCTTCAGCATGCGCTGACCCTGCCCTGTCATGTGACGTGGCCTACCACTTGGTGGCTGAGTGGCTGTTGTTCCCAGTGGCTTCCACTTTGTAATCCCACTAACAGTTGAGCGTGGAATATTTAGTAGCCAGGAAATGTCACGGATGGACTTATTGCCCAGGTGGCCACCTATCACGGGACCACGCTTGGAGTCACTGAGCTCCTGAGAGCGACCCATTCTTTCACCAATGTTTGTAGAAGCAGTCTGCATGCCTAGGGGCTTGATTGTATACACCTGTGTCCATGGAGGGGATTGGAACACCTGAATCACATGATTGGGAGGGGATTGGAACACCTGAATCACATGATTAGGAGGGGATTGGAATACCTGAATCACATGATTAGGAGGGGATTGGAACACCTGAATCACATGATTGGAGGGGATTGGAAGACCTGAATCACATGATTGGTAGGGGATTGAAACACCTGAAACACATGATATGGAGGGGATTGGAACACCTGAATCACATGATATGGAGGGGATTGGAACACCTGAATCACATGATTGGGAGGCGATTGGAACACCTGAATCACATGATTGGGAGGGAATTGGAATACCTGAATCACATGACTGGGAGGGGATTGGAACACCTGAATCACATGATATGGAGGGGATTGGAACACCTGAATCACATGACTGGGAGGGGATTGGAACACCTGAATCACATGATTGGAAGGGGATTGGAACACCTGAATCACATAACTGGGAGGGGATTGGAACACCTGAATCACATGATATGGAGGGGATTGGAACACTTGAATCATATGATTGGGAGGGGATTGGAACACCTGAATCACATGATTGGGAGGGGATTGGAACACCTGAATCACATGATTGGGAGGGGATTGGAACACCTGAATCACATGATTGGGAGGGGATTGGAAAATCTGAATCATATGATTAGGAGGGGATTGGAACATCTGAATCACATGATTGGGAGGGGATTGGAACACCTGAATCACATGACTGGGAGGGGATTGGAACACCTGAATCACATGATTGGGAGGGGATTGGAACATCTGAATCACATGATTGGAAGGGGATTGGAACACCTGAATCACATGACTGGGAGGGGATTGGAACACCTGAATCACATGATATGGAGGGGATTGGAACACCTGAATCACATGACTGGGAGGGGATTGGAACACCTGAATCACATGATATGGAGGGGATTGGAACACCTGAATCACATGACTGGGAGGGGATTGGAACACCTGAATCACATGATTGGGAGGGGATTGGAACATCTGAATCACATGATTGGAAGGGGATTGGAACACCTGAATCACATGATTGGGAGGGGATTGGAACACCTGAATCACATGATTGGGAGGGGCAATACAGTGTATATATATATATACACACACATCACCATTTCCTGGGTAGGGGGCACTAGAGCGCCTGCCGCCTCGGCTGTGCTGTGATTTGGCACAGCACAAGCTGATCAGTGGGTCCCAGACAATGATTTTTGGCCGGGAGAAGCTGATTTGCTGAATAGTATTATAACTGATCCCTGTATCAGTGTCACTGGAGATGTCAGTTAGTCAGTTCCCTCAAAGTGCAAGTTCGTGTCAGATTGCACTATCACAGTCCCACTATAACTCGCTGAACACGGCTCTAACTAGTATTAAAAAAAAAAAAATCCAATATATATACCGTCATTTGTATCACTTTCACACAAACCAATGAATATAAATTTATTGAGATTTTGTTTGTTTTTTTTACCAAAGACAGAATACATTTTGATCTAAAATTTATTAAGAAATTAGATTTTTTTTTTCCAGATATGTTTTATAGCAGAAAGAAAAAAAAACTTTCAAAACGTTCGGTCTTTTTAAAATTTTTTAAAAAAAACTTTTTTTAAAAACCGGTGGGGATCAAATACCACAAAAAGAAAGCTCTAATTGTGTGGAAAAAAAGCTAAAAAATGCATTTGAGTACAGTGTTGCATGACCGCGCAATTACCAGTGAAAGTAGCGCAGTGCCAGATAGCAAAAGAAAATGCTGGCCAGGAAGGGGGTTAAACCTTCTGGAGCCTATGAAGCCCAGGCTGCCCCACCCCCCCCCTGCAAAAAAATGGGATATAGTTTGTTAAACTGCAAAGCCTAAAAGATACAATATTGCGGATACAGCAGAAAAAAGACTCTCTGGGACTTGTGTTTTGGCATGAAAAGGCCGGGAGCCCTGAAGGGGTTAACAATAAAACATAAGTATTGCTTTCTATGGGAGGCGATTTTGAGCAACTTCATCTATTTTGTAAATTCGTTTCATTTCCGTCTTTGTGTCAGCGATTTTCCTCTGTATAATGAGGAGGGGAAATTAAAAAAAAAACACACCAAAAAAAAAAAAAAATCATAGAAGCAGCCGCCAGGACAGAACGTAAAGTTGGTATCAAAGCCGAGATTCCTGGGAGACGGATAATGAACTCCTCCGGGGGGTTGTTTTGCTTTTTTCTCATTATTGTATTCTGAGGTCTTTCTGACAAGTTGCAAATCTCTGCCGAGTCCTACGGAGACCCCGATGTGCGTTCCTGACAACCCCGACGTGCGTTCCTGACAACCCCGACGTGCGTTCCTGACAACCCCGACGTGCGTTCCTGACAACCCCGATGTGCGTTCCTGACAACCCTGACGTGCGTTCCTGACAACCCCGACGTGCGTTCCTGACAACCCCGACGTGCGTTCCTGACAACCCCGACGTGCGTTCCTGACAACCCCAACGTGCGTTCCTGACAACTCTGACGTGCGTTTCTGAAAACTCTGACGTTCGTTCCTGACAATCCCAACGTGCATTCCTGACAACTCTGACGTGCGTTCCTGACAACCCCAACTTGCGTTCCTGACAACTCTGACGTGCGTTCCTGACAACTCTGTCGTGCGTTCCTGACAATCCCAACGTGCGTTCCTGACAATCCCGACGTGCATCCTGACAACCCCAACTTGCGTTCCTGACAACTCCGACGTGCATCCTGACAACCCCAACTTGCGTTCCTGACAACTCTGACGTTCGTTCCTGACAACCCCGACGTGCGTTCCTGACAACCCCGATGTGCGTTCCTGACAACCCTGACGTGCGTTCCTGACAACCCCGACGTGTGTTCCTGACAACCTCGACGTGCGTTCCTGACAACCCCAACTTGCGTTCCTGACAACTCTGACGTGCGTTTCTGAAAACTCTGATGTTCGTTCCTGACAATCCCAACGTGCATTCCTGACAACTCTGACGTGCGTTCCTGACAACCCCAACTTGCGTTCCTGACAACTCTGACGTGCGTTCCTGACAACTCTGACGTGCGTTCCTGACAATCCCAACGTGCGTTCCTGACAATCCCGACGTGCATCCTGACAACCCCAACTTGCGTTCCTGACAACTCCGACGTGCATCCTGACAACCCCAACTTGCGTTCCTGACAACTCTGACGTTCGTTCCTGACAACCCCGACGTGCGTTCCTGAAAACTCTGACGTTCGTTCCTGACAATCCCAACGTGCGTTCCTGACAACTCTGACGTTTGTTCCTGACAACCCCGACGTGCGTTCCTGACAACTCTGACGTGCGTTCCTGACAATCCCGACGTGCGTTCCTGACAACTCTGACGTTCGTTCCTGACAACCCTGACGTGCGTTCCTGACAACTCTGACGTTCGTTCCTGACAACCCTGACGTGCGTTCTTGACAACCCCGACGTGCGTTCCTGACAATCCCGACGTGTGTTCCCGAAAACCCCGACGTGCGTTCCCGACAACCCCGACGTGCGTTCCCAACAACCCTGACGTGCGTTCCCGACAACCCCGACGTGCGTTCCCGACAACCCCGACGTGCGTTCCCAACAACCCTGACGTGCGTTCCCGACAACCCCGACGTGCGTTCCCAACAACCCTGACGTGCGTTCCCGACAACCCCGACGTGCGTTCCCGACAACCCCGACGTGCGTTCCCAACAACCCTGACGTGCGTTCCCGACAACCGCGATGTGCGTTCCCAACAACCCCAACGTGCGTTCCTGACAACTCCCAAAATGGAAAGTCACCGATTTCATTAACAAATGACCTTCATTATCGCACTAAACACTCTGTGCTGGAAACGTCTCCGTTTACCTGTATACACATAGGGGCGCTTCATGTGACGCGAGGACGCTGGCAAGGAGCCACCCGAGGAACAACACTCGTGTACCCCAAAACTGGTGGTGCTTCTTCCTGCTTAACGGGAAATGAACGGATACCAAGATGAGAACGCACATCCCATAATAGTATGATTATGTTACTATTAACACCCTCTATTATTGTTGTTGTTGTTATTACTACACTATTATTATTATTTTTATTTGTAGTAGGTGTTTGCAGCAGCTGTAAAGGGATCATGTTGTATTGTCGGTTATTGTGGCAGCGTGCAAGAGGTTTTGATGCCCATCATTATTACTTCATCATTATTACTTTATCATTATTAATATTTTTTTTCAAAAATATTATTATGTTACTGTGATAATGAGGAGGATGATTATTATTAGAATATTAATAAACATAATAATAACCAATACAGTATGATCCCTTTACAGCTGCTGCAAACACCTAATAATACTACTAATAATAATAACAATGTAATAATAATAGTGGAGTAGTGTGTGGGTTTCCTCCGGGTACTCCGGTTTCCTCCTGCAGTCCAAAGACATGCTGGGAGGTTAATTGGCTCCTGTCTAAATTGTCCCTAATATGTGTATGTATGAATGTGAGTTAGGGACCTTAGATTGTACGCTCCTCGGGGGCGGGGACTGATGTGAATGTACAATATACAGTTGCAAGAAAAAGTATGTGAACCCCTTGGGATTACGTGGAGTTTTGCATGAATTGGGCATAAAATGTGCTCTGAACGTCATCTAAGTCACAACATTAGAAGAACACAGTCTGCTGAACATAATACTACACAAACATTAGATGTTGCCATGGTTTAATTGCACATAACATGTAAACATTCACAGTGCAGGGAGGAAAAAGTATGTGAGTCCCTAGCTTAATGACTTCCCCCAGAGCTAATTGGAGCCAGGAGTGAGCCAACCTTGACTCCAATCAGTGTGGTGATATTGGATGTGTTGCTGACAGCTGTCCTGCCCTTAAAAAACACACACCTGTTTTGGGTTTACTGGTTTCAAGAAGCACTGTCTGATGTGAACCATGCCTCGCAGAAAGAGCTCTCAGAAGACCTACGAAAAAGAATTGTTGACTTGCATGAAGCTGGAAAGGGTTACAAAAGTATCTCCTTGAGCCTTGATGTTCATGTGTCCACGGTAAGACAGACTGTCTACAAATGGAGAAAGTTTAGCACTGTTGCTACTCTCCCTAGACGTGGTCGTCCTGTAAAAATGACTGCAAGAGCACAGCGCAGAATGCTGCATGAGGTAAAGAAGAATCCCAGAGTGTCAGCTAAAGACCTACAGAAATCTCTGGCACATGCTAACATTTTTGTTGACACATCTACAATCAGGAAAACATTAAACAAGAATGGAGTACATGGGAGGACACCACGGAGGAAGCCATTGCTGTCCAAAAAGAATATTGCAGCACGTTTGAAGTTTGCAAAAGAGCACCTGGATGTTCCACAGCACTACTGGCAGAATATACTGTGGACAGATGAAACCAAGATTGAGTTGTTTGGGAAGAACACACAACACTATGTGTGGAGAAAAAAAGGCCCAGCACACCAACATCAAAACCTCATCCCCACTGTGAAACATGGTGGAGGGAGCATCATGGTTTGGGGCTGCTTTGCTGCCTCAGGGCCTGGACAGATTGTTGTCATTGATGGGAAAATGAATTCCAGAGTTTATCAAGACATTTTTCAGGAAAACGTACGACCATCTGTCCGCCAACTGAAGCTCCGCAGAGGATGGGTGATGCAACAGGACAATGACCCAAAGCATACAAGTCATTCAACAGAACAATGGCTGCAACAGCACAGAATACGCCTTCTGGAGTGGCCCAGTCAGAGTCCTGACCTCAACCCCATTGAAATGCTGTGGCATGACCTTAAGAGAGCGATTCACACCAGACATCCCAAGAATATTGCTACACTGAAACAGTTTTGTGAAGAGGAGTGGTCCAAAATGACTCCAGATCGTTGTGCAGGTCTGATCTGCAACTACAGGAAACGTTTGGTTGAGGTTATTGCTGCCAAAGGAGGGTCAACCAGTTATTAAGTCCAAAGGTTCACATACTTTTTCCTCCCTGCACTGTGAATGTTTACATGTTATGTGCAATTAAACCATGGCAACATCTAATGTTTGTGTAGTATTATGTTCAGCAGACTGTGTTCTTCTATTGTTGTGACTTAGATGACGTTCAGAGCACATTTTATGCCCAATTCATGCAAAACTCCACATAATCCCAAGGGGTTCACATACTTTTTCTTGCAACTGTATATATAAAGTGCTGCGTAAATTGACGGCGCTATATAAGTACCTGAAATAAATAACAGTAGCAGTAGTAATAATATTAATACTGCTGGTACTGCTCCACTATTATTAATATTACTTTGTTGTTGTTAATATTATTATGGTTATTCCACTGATATTTTTATCTGTTGGTTTTTCTTCCTGCTGAAATTAACAGATACCAAGATGTGCCTCTAACATAGAGAACGCACATCCCATAATATTATCATTAGGTTACTATGAACACCCTGTATTATTATTATTATTATTACTGCTATTACTCCACTATTATTACCCGCATGCCGCCCAGCCACTGTACATATAGGGCAGCAGGGCGGCACTCACAGGCAAAACCATGTTTTAAGACGTGTGTTTTGTAAACAAATAGGGGGCGCGCGCGAGGCGCGCCGCCGCCCTATTTGTCCCGCGGTTCTCTGCCGCAGATGTCAGTCGCCGGGTCTCAGCTGCTCCTTAGCGGCTATGTCCCGGCGATCGGCGGCAAACAGTGACAGACAGCACAGCTGCAGTAGCTGTGCTGTCTGTCACTTCCCTGTCAGCTCGAGGATGAGCTGATCGAGAAAGAACAGTTTCTCTTTCTCGATCAGCCTTGTCCCGCCCAGTACACCCCCCCACCCCGCCCCCTAGTAAAACACTCCCCTCACTCCTATAACCCTTCCCTGCTAAATAAAGTTAACCCCTTCCTCCCCAGTGCCATTAGTACAGTGTCAGTGTTTTTTTTTTTTTGCACTGATCACTGTATTAGTGTTTTTGGGGATGTCAGTGACCCCAAGTCAGTACCCCCCAATGTCAAAATGTCCGCCGCAATCCCGCCATAAGTCGCTGATCACCGCCATAAGTCACTGATCGCCACCATAATTCGCTGATCGCTGCCATTATCAGTATAAAAAAAACCTAAAAATTCCAGTATCTTTCCCGCCATTTGTAAACGCTATAACTTTCACGTAAACCAATTAATTTACACATATTGTTTTTTTTTTTTAGCAAAGACATGTCGCAGAATGCATTTTGGCAGAAATTTATGACTAAATTTGATTTTTACATTTTTTTTGCTGGACATGTTTTATAGCAAAAAGTCTAAAATATTGTTTTTTTTTCCTCAAATTTGTCAGCCTTTTTTTTATAGTGCAAAAAATAAAAAAATTGCACAGGCGATCAAATACCACCGAAAGAAAGCTCAATTTGTGGGGAAAAAAGGATGTAAATTTCATTTATGTACCATACTGCATGACCGCACAATTGTCCGTTAAAGTAGCACAGTGCTGTATAGCAGAAAAATGGCGTAAATTGCAGTATCTATCCCATAGTTTGTAGACGTTATAACTTCACACAAAGCAATCAATATACACTTATTGGGATTTTTTTTACCAAACACATGGAGCAGAATACATTTTGGCCTAAATTTATAACCAACTTTGAGTTTACTATATATTTTTTATAGCTGAAAATAAAACTTTTTTTATTTATAGCGTGAAAAATAAAAAGCGCACAGGTGATCAAATACCACCGAAAGAAAGCTCTATTTGTGTGAAAAAAAGGACGTAAATTTCGTTTGGATGCAACATTGCATGACCGCGCAATTATCAGTTGAATTAGTGCAGCGCCGAGAAGGAAAAAGAGGCGTGGTCATTAAGGGGGGTAAATCCTCAGGAGCTCAAGTGGTTAATATTAGGATGTTGTTGTTATTCTCATTATTACAATATTATGATGATGACATTCGTTGTTATTATTATTATTACTCTATTATTAGTCAGCCCCCCTCCCCCTAACCACGCGGACCCATATCATTGTGCCTGGACAGTACCGTAACCCTTGTATGTGGTAATATGGAGGGTAATGACATCCAACGTTGTACAATATATTATATACAGGTCATGTAATATTTAAGGAAACAAGGGGACAAAGCATCCGGAACATTCTGGTAAAGGGATATATAATGAGTTCTGTTCTGATAGAAAGCAATATATTATATTCTCCCACCTCTGTGTGGTTTGTACCAGGGGCGGACTGACCATTTGGAAACTAGGGCACTGCCCGAGGGCCCGGGGTCAGTAGGGAGCCCCATGAGATGCCCCTGGTACCTTTTTCATAGGCTTTTTTGAGTTTGGGCAAGGACACAGGGGCCCCATGATCCCCTATTGCCCAGGGGCCCCATGAGTTGTCAGTCCGCCCCTGGGGAGACACAAGTCTAGTCCCTGCATACAAGGGTGGCTCCATAGGACGCTGCAAGAGAAAGGAGCCACCCTGAGACAGGAGACCTGGAGGAGAGGTCATGTGACCAGCCTAAAGTGGAACATTAGGTCATTAATAAAACCAAAGCAAGAAGATGCTGAAGATTCTTAAACATTGAGGAGAGTGTAATATCAATTCCACGGCGGTATATTGAACCCTATTGCCCGGGGGCCCCATGATCCCCTATTGCCCGGGGGCCCCATGATCCCCTATTGCCTGGGGGCCCCATGATCCCCTATTGCCCGGGGGCCCCATGATCCCCTATTGCCAGGGGGCCCCATGATCCCCTATTGCCAGGGGGCCCCATGATCCCCTATTGCCAGGGGGTCCCATGATCCCCTATTGCCCGGGGGCCCCATGATCCCCTATTGCCTGGGGGTCCCATGATCCCCTATTGCCCGGGGGCCCCATGATCTCCTATTGCCAGGGGGCCCCATGCTCCCCTATTGCCCGGGGGCCCCATGATCTCCTATTGCCAGGGGGCCCCATGATCCCCTATTGCCCAGGGGCCCCATGATCCCCTATTGCCCAGGGGCCCCATGATCCCCTATTGCCAGGGGGCCCCATGATCCCCTATTGCCCGAGGGTCCCATGATCCCCTATTGCCAGGGGGCCCCATGATCCCCTATTGCCTGGGTGCCCCATGATCCCCTATTGCCCGGGGGGCCCCATGATCCCCTATTGCCCGGGGGCCCCATGAGTTGTCAGTCCGCCCCTGGATTGTACCTGTAATGCCAGAATATAGATGGCCCATAGGCAGAATACAATGATAATTATTACACTAATAATGACCCCAATAATAATAATGTTGTTTATATTATAATATTTGCTAATAAACACGTAAACAATCCGGTGGAGTATGATTTGTATGATTTGGTCTCAGCTCTTTATTATTGTTTTTATTTATAAATTATTCAATAATTTTCTCAGACACCCAGACCGCGGCTGAGCGCAATGTGAGTAATAAATAAAGAACATTATAATGAACCAATAAAGCGCACTCCAGCCTGAGCTGACCAGGAGAAGTCATAAAGAATACTTTCCTCTTCACTTCTTTATTATATATTTTTTTTTTTGGAAGGGACAAAACCAGCAAACCCCACAGAGGGTGGAGGGAGGGCGGGATGCTCCGGTATCAGCTGTGTGTCCATTACTGACACATCTCTATTCTGTTTTATAGGTTGTTGGAAGCGCGGGGGAAGACGGTCACCTGACATTCTCCAGGAGAAACCTTTATCACGGAAAAGTGCTACTACCAGCGAGGGTGCCGGACCATAACAGGTCTCCGTGGTCCTATGGGTGGGGGTGACACAAATTGCTTTTGCCCCCTGACCAAGCCCCAATAAATGACAACAACAGGGAAGCCCCAAACCACCTGATGGGTACCCCACTTGGTGGCCATTTCACCTTTTAACTGACCCCCAAAGGCCCCCTAATCCATCGAGCTGCTGCAACAAGATCAAAGAGGATTCAATCCTGAAGGGACTGGTGAGCAGTCTCTGTGGCAACTCAGGGTGTCCATGGAAAAAGAAGAGAGGGAGGTGGGCCTCTGGATCCCCATCCTGTATTCAGACCAGGAGAGTTAACCACGTCCCTACGGGACACCATCCTGTTTCCAGCTTCCTCCAGGAGAGTCAACCATCTCCTCTGGGTCTCCATCCTGTGCAGGGGCGGACTGACAACTCATGGGGCCCCCGGGCAATAGGGGATCATGGGGCCCCTGTGTCCTTGCCCAAACTCAAAAAAGCCTATGAAAAAGGTACCAGGGGCATCTCATGGGGCCCTCTACTGACCCCGGGCCCTCGGGCAGTGCCCAAGTTTCCAAATGGTCAGGCAGCCCCTGATCCTGTGTTCAGACCAGGAGAGTTAACCACGTCACTACGGGACACCTTGCTGTTTCCAGCTTCCTCCAGGAGAGTCAACCAGCTCCTCTGGGTCTCCATCCTGTAATCATCCCCGGAGAATCAACCATCTCCTATGGGACTCCATCCTGTTTTCAGCTTCCTCCAGGACAGTCAACCAGCTCCTCTCGGTCTCCATCCTGTGTTCAGACCAGGAGAGTTAACCACGTCCCTACGGGACTCCATCCTGTTTTCAATTTCCTACAGGAGAGTCAACCAGCTCCTCTGGGTCTCCATCCTGTGTTCAGACCAGGAGAGTTAACCACATCCCTACGGGACACCATCCTGTTTTCAGCTTCCTCCAGGAGAGTCAACCAGCTCCTCTGGGTCTCCATCCTGTGTTAAGACCAGGAGAGTTAAGCAAGTCCCTATGGGACACCATTCTGTTTCCAGCTTCCTCCAGGAGAGTCAACCAGCTCCTCTGGGTCTCCATCCTATATTCAGACTAGGAGAGTTAACCACGTCCCTACGGGACACCATTCTGTTTCCAGTTTCCTCCAGGAGAGTCAACCAGCTCCTCTGGATCTCCATCCTGTAATCATCCCCGGAGAATCAACCATCTCCTATGGGACTCCTTCCTGTTTCCTGTTTCCTCCAGGAGAGTCAACCAGCTCCTCTCGGTCTCCATCCTGTGTTCAGACCAGGAGAGTTAACCACATCCCTGCGGGACACCATTCTGTTTCCTGCTTCCTCCAGGAGAGTCAACCAGTTCCTCTGGATCTCCATCCTGTTAACATCCCCAGAGAATCAACCGTCTCCTATGGGACTCCATTCTGTTTCCTGCTTCCTCCAGGAGAGTCAACCAGCTCCTCTCGGTCTCCATCCTGTGTTCAGACCAGGAGAGTTAACCACGTCCCTACGGGACACCATCCTGTTTTCAGCTTCCTCCAGGAGAGTCAACCAGCTCCTCTGGGTCTCCATCCTGTAATCATCCCCGGAGAATCAACCATCTCCTATGGGACTCCATCCTGTTTTCAGCTTCCTCCAGGACAGTCAACCAGCTCCTCTGGGTCTCCATCCTGTGTTCAGACCAGGAGAGTTAACCACATCCCTACGGGACACCATTCTGTTTCCAGCTTCCTCCAGGAGAGTCAACCAGCTCCTCTGGATCTCCATCCTGTTAACATCCCCAGAGAATCAACCATCTCCTATGGGACTCCATTCTGTTTCCTGCTTCCTCCAGGAGAGTCAACCAGCTCCTCTCGGTCTCCATCCTGTGTTCAGACCAGGAGAGTTAACCACGTCCCTACGGGACACCATCCTGTTTTCAGCTTCCTCCAGGAGAGTCAACCAGCTCCTCTGGGTCTCCATCCTATATTCAGTTTAGGAGAGTTAACCACGTCCCTACGGGACACCATCCTGTTTTCAACTTCCTCCAGGAGAGTCAACCAGCTCCTCTGGGTCTCCATCCTGTGTTCAGACCAGGAGAGTTAACCACGTCCCTACGGGACACCATCCTGTTTTCAGCTTCCTCCAGGAGAGTCAACCAGCTCCTCTGGGTCTCCATCCTGTAATCATCCCCGGAGAATCAACCATCTCCTATGGGACTCCATCCTGTTTTCAGCTTCCTCCAGGACAGTCAACCAGCTCCTCTGGGTCTCCATCCTGTGTTCAGACCAGGAGAGTTAACCACATCCCTACGGGACACCATTCTGTTTCCAGATTCCTCCAGGAGAGTCAACCAGCTCCTCTGGATCTCCATCCTGTTAACATCCCCAGAGAATCAACCATCTCCTATGGGACTCCATTCTGTTTCCTGCTTCCTCCAGGAGAGTCAACCAGCTCCTCTGGGTCTCCATCCCGTATTCAGACCAGGAGAGTTAACCACGTCCCTATGGGACACCATCCAGTTTCCAGCTTCCTCCAGGAGCGTCAACCATCTCCTCTGGGTCTCCATCCTGTGTTCAGACCAGGAGAGTTAACCACGTCTCTACGGGACACCATCCAGTTTCCAGCCTCCTCTAGGAGAGTTAATTAGCTTTATTGAGACTCTATTCTGTATCCAGACAGACACAGCCACAGGCCGAAGACAGAGGTGGAAGATGGTTAACTATAAATATATCAACCGTCAAGTCATCTCCAAATGACTTGTAGCGTCTATGGGCTGGATGAAGTCGGAGATGCTGAACGCCGAGCCTGGACCTATGTTCTCACAAGCAATGACGCTTTGATTCATATTACTTGGACAGTAAATGAGATGGTATTACCAGGCCTTAATCAATAGAGTGGATGAATCATCGCCCCCTATTACATGGTAATGTGCGTGACTCCATCTCACCTCCGTGGGAGCAATCACACCTTATCATTGCTATACAATTATTTAAAATGATTTGCAGATGCCGAGGGTCCAAGCGACGGAAAATAATGACCGGATAAAATAATGATTATAAGATGTTAAGAGCTGTCTCCGTTCTCGGTGAGATATTGGAATGTCTGCTCTTCATAGGATCATCCCTACTGTAGGAGAGACAGAAAAAAAAAGGTGGGAACCGGCCATTAGAGGGCAACATTGCACTGAATATCAGATGTTTTGGGTTTTTTTTTTTTTTTGCAGCCAAAAAACCGGTCAACCTGAAAAATGTTACAAAATCCAGTTGTAGCTCCTTCTCTGGACATAAATAGAAAGTCTTATTTGTCAGATGAAGGACTGAGACCAACAAGGGGTTATGCAAAGTACGGCGAACAGTGAAGCCGAAAGACAACAGAAGGTGTGGGCGCGTCTCCGGTCATCACAAATCCAAAAAAGCATTATTTATTCCAGGTTCTTCTATAGCGCCGGCAATTTATGCCGCGATTTACATATATATACTGTACAATTGTGTTCAAAATAATCGCAGTGTGTTGAAAAAAGTGAATAAAGCTGAAAATCCTTCTAATCGCTTTTATTTCCATCCACACAAATGCATTGGGAACACGACACATTCTATTCCAAATCACAACAGGAAGAAAAATACATCAAATTTGTGTTGTTCCTCTAAAAAAATGGAAGAAAGGTGAATATTAGACGGTTCAAAAAAATGGCCGTGTTTGTATTCTTCTTTACAAACTCCAACATTCACTATATAAACTGAGAAATGTTTGAAGATTTTGCTTTCCTTTGAATGACTTCATGAATATTTGGTTGTAGTCGCACTGTTTCTGAGAACTGCTGTACATCTGTGTTGCATGGAGTCCCCCAACTTCTGGCCCCTGTGATCAGGTATTCCAGCCCAGGATGATTGGACCACATTCCACAGTTCTTCTCTATTTCTTGGTTTGGCCTCAGAAACGGCATTTTTGGTGTCACCCCACAAGTTTTCTATTGGATGAAGTCCCTGCACTTCTGAAAATGCAGCCCACATGGGACCACGGGCGGAGTGACAACTCATGGGGCCCCCCGGGCAATAGGGATCATGGGGCCCCCGTGTCCTTGCCCAAACTCAAAAAAGCCTTTGAAAAAGGTACCAGGGGCATCTCATGGGGCCCTCTACTGACCCCAGGCCCTCAGGCAGTGCCCGAGTTTCCAAATGGTCAGTCCGCCCCTGCATGGGTCCCTCGGTACAGCTGCGTTTCCCAGTGCGTGCGGCATGACATTGGAACTAATGGCTCCCTCCCGCGGGTCCGCATTCCTCTGTGCGGGTGGTGCGGTTGCGCGGATTTTCTTGCGGATCGGCACCACCCGCACAGATGTGAACCGGGGAACCTTCTCTCTTCAACTGTTATTTTCCTGCTGATTTTTTTTTATTTTTATTAACTATTAATATTTAAACTTCTTTTTGTTTTTTTTTCCCTGAATATTTTTACATATTTCACATATATTGACACATTTCACATTTTAAAAAAAGCACAAAATTGAAAATAACAACAACACGTTATATAGTTTGTTAATAACTTTGCGATGCTTTGTATCGGAATCAGAACTGAAGTGTCATTTGTAAAAGGACGGATTATAGAATAGAATGCAGAGGTTTTATGTGCCGTAACACTCTTTATTTTTAAACAACATAAAAAGTGCCTTTTGTTTTGTTGTGTTTTACTACCTAAGGATTGCGAAACAAAAAATCATTGTTGCAAGACAATATCATGGAAATAAAGCCGTGTTTGTCTTCAGAAAACAATAGATGTGCTGTCCTGTTATCTGCACTTCAATCAACTCGGACTATTTGTGATCCTCCCGCTGCCAGCATTATAGATAGGAAAATGGATCATATTTACTTCTTTAAAACTTTTTTTTTTTACATTTCTTCAGTTACTTCCTGGTTTCCATGCCTAGGCAAATGATGTCATACTTCCCAACAGTGTTCAGGAGGGGTGGGGTTCTCAGCGCAGCCTCATCAGTGCCCATCAGTGCAGCCTCATCAGTGCCCATCAGTGCAGCCTCATCAGTGCCCATCAGTGCAGCCTCATCAGTGCCCATCAGTGCCGCCTCATCAGTGCCCATCAGTGCAGCCTCATCAGTGCCCATCAGAGCCGCCTAATCAGTGCCCATCAGTGCCGCCTCATCAGTGCTCATCAGTGCCGCCTCATCAGTGCCCATCAGTGCCGCCTCATCAGTGCCCATCAGTGCCACCTCATCAGTGCCCATCAGTGCCGCCTCATCAGTGCCCATCAGAGCCGCTTCATCAGTGCCCATCAGTGCAGCCTCATCAGTGCCCATCAGTGCCGCCTCATCAGTGCCCATCAGAGCCGCCTCATCAGTGCCCATCAGTGCCGCCTCATCAGTGCCCATCAGTGCAGCCTCATCAGTGCCCATCAGTGCCGCCTCATCAGTGCCCATCAGAGCCGCTTCATCACTGCCCATCAGTGCAGCCTCATCAGTGCCCATCAGTGCCGCCTCATCAGTGCCCATCAGTGCAGCCTCATCAGTGCCTATCAGTGCAGCCTCATTAGTGGCCATCACTGCATCCTCATCAGTGCCCATCAGTGCAGCCTCATCAGTGCCCATCAGAGCCGCCTCATCAGTGCCCATCAGTGCCGCCTCATCAATGCCCATCAGAGCCGCCTCATCAGTGCACATCAGTGCAGTCTCATCATTACATACGAATGCAGCCTCATCAGTGCCCATCAGTGCCACCCGTCAGTGCAGTCTCATCAGCACACATCAGCGAAGATGCAAAATTGTCTAACGGAAACTAAGAAAACCTTTTTGTTTTCAAAATTTTCCATTTGTTTAGCCAAATTTTTTGAACCCCCCCCAGTGGTGATGAAATACCACCAATAGAAAGCTCTACCTGTCTCAAAAAAATGATTCAAAACTTCATGTGGGTACAGCGTGGCATGACTGAGCAATCGTCATTCAAAGTGTGACAGCGCTGAAAGCTGAAGATTGGCCTGGACAGGACGGGCGGGGGAGGGGTAAACGTGCCCGGCAGGCAAGGGGTTAACCTTGATTTCCAAAATGTGTGTGTGTGTGTGTGACAGGAGTGACTTTGGGTGGGGTCCCATGAAACACAGTTCACTTTGGAGAGGCGGGGAGACCCCTGTCTCAGCTCCCCATATCCCTCTTATGTGTGGGTCACCCTGTGCCTGTTAGGGGATCTGTCCTGATATTGTGTAGACATGTATAGGTGGGGTGGGGGGTTGTTCATTGTTTAATGCCATGTGGTCCCATTGTTCTATTGTGTGTCTGGCTTGGGAGCAAACTATTATGGGATGTACAGGTGAAACTCGAAAAATGAGAATCTGGTGCATTCGTTGATTTATTTCAGTGCAGCAACTTAAAAGGTGAAACTAATATATGAAACTCATTACATGCAAAGCAAGATAGTTCCAGCCGTGATTTGTCATCATTGTGATGATTATGGCTTACAGCTCATGAAAACCCCAAATCCACAATCTCAGAAAATGAGAATATTGTGAAAAGGCGGAATAATCTCGGCTCAAAGTGTCCCACTCTAATCAGCTCATTCAGCCATATCACCTGCAAAGGGTTCCTGAGCCTTTAAATGGTCTCTCAGTCTGGTTCAGTAGGAATCACAATCATGGGAAAGACTGCTGACCTGACACCATCACTGACACCCTCCATAAGGAGGGAAAGCCTCAAAAGGTAATGGCAGAAGAAGTTGGATGTTCCCAAAGTGCTGTATCAAAGCACATTAATAGAAAGTTATGTGGAAGGGAAAAGTGTGGAAGAAAAAGGCGCACAAGCAGCAGGGATGACCGCAGCCTGGAGAGGATTGTCAGGAAAAGGCCATTCAAAAGTGTTGGGGACTTTCACAAGGAGTGGACTGAGGCTGGAGTCAGTGCATCAAGAGCCACCACACACAGACGGATCCTGGACATGGGCTTCAAATGTCGTATTCCTCTTGTCAAGCCGCCCCTGAACAACAAACAACGTCAGAAGTGTCTTACCTGGGCTAAAGAAAAACAGACCTGGTCTGCTGCTCAGTGGTCCAAAGTCCTCTTTTCTGATGAGAGCAACTTTTGCATCTCATTTGGAAACCAAGGACCCCGAGTATGGAGGAAGAATGGAGAGGCCCAAGGACCCCGAGTATGGAGGAAGAATGGAGAGGCCCGAGGACCCCGAGTATGGAGGAAAAATGGAGAGGCCCAAGGACCCCGAGTATGGAGGAAGAATGGAGAGGCCCAAGGACCTCAAGTATGGAGGAAAAATGAAGAGGCCCAAGGACCCCGAGTATGGAGGAAGAATGGAGAGGCCCAAGGACCCCGAGTATGGAGGAAGAATGGAGAGGCCCAAGGACCCCGAGTATGGAGGAAGAATGGAGAGGCCCAAGGACCCTGAGTATGGAGGAAGAATGGAGAGGCCCAAGGACCCCGAGTATGGAGGAAGAATGGAAAGGCCCAAGGACCCCGAGTATGGAGGAAGAATGGAGAGGCCCAAGGACCCCGAGTATGGAGGAAGAATGGAGAGGCCCGAGGACCCCCAGTATGGAGGAAGAATGGAGAGGCCCAAGGACCCCGAGTATGGAGGAAGAATGGAGAGGCCCGAGGACCCCGAGTATGGAGGAAAAATGGAGAGGCCCAAGGACCCCGAGTATGGAGGAAGAATGGAGAGGCCCAAGGACCTCAAGTATGGAGGAAAAATGGAGAGGCCCAAGGACCCCGAGTATGGAGGAAGAATGGAGAGGCCCAAGGACCCCGAGTATGGAGGAAGAATGGAGAGGCCCAAGGACCCCGAGCATGGAGGAAGAATGGAGAGGCCCAAGGACCCCGAGTATGGAGGAAGAATGGAGAGGCCCAAGGACCCCGAGTATGGAGGAAGAATGGAGAGGCCCAAGGACCCCGAGTATGGAGGAAGAATGGAAAGGCCCAAGGACCCCGGGTATGGAGGAAGAATGGAGAGGCCCAAGGACCCCGAGTATGGAGGAAGAATGGAGAGGCCCGAGGACCCCGAGTATGGAGGAAGAATGGAGAGGCCCAAGGACCCCGAGTATGGAGGAAGAATGGAGAGGCCCAAGGACCCCGAGTATGGAGGAAGAATGGAGAGGCCCAAGGACCCCGAGTATGGAGGAAGAATGGAGAGGCCCAAGGACCCCGAGTATGGAGGAAGAATGGAGAGGCCCAAGGACCCCGAGTATGGAGGAAGAATGGAGAGGCCCAAGGACCCCGAGTATGGAGGAAGAACGGAGAGGCCCAAGGACCCCGAATATGGAGGAAGAATGGAGAGGCCCAAGGACCCCGAGTATGGAGGAAGAACGGAGAGGCCCAAGGACCCCGAGTATGGAGGAAGAACGGAGAGGCCCAAGGACCCCGAGTATGGAGGAAGAATGTAGAGGCCCAAGGACCCCGAGTATGGAGGAAGAATGGAGAGGCCCAAGGACCCCGAGTATGGAGGAAGAATGGAGAGGCCCAAGGACCCCGAGTATGGAGGAAGAACGGAGAGGCACAAGGACCCCGAGTATGGAGGAAGAACGGAGAGGCACAAGGATCCTGAGTATGGAGGAAGAACGGAGAGGCACAAGGACCCCGAGTATGGAGGAAGTATGGAGAGGCACACACTGCAAGATGCTTGAAGTCCAGTGTGAAGTTTCCACAGTCTGTGTTGATTTGGGGAGCCATGTCATCTGCTGGTGTTGGTCCACTGCGCTTCATTAAGTCCAGGGTCAGCGCAGCCGTCTACCAGGAGATTTTGGAGCACTTCATGCTTCCTTCCGCAGACGAGCTTTATGGGGATGCTGACTTCATTTTCCAGCAGGACTTGGCTCCGCCCACACTGCCAAAAGCACCAAAACCTGGTTCCATGACCGTGGGATTACTGTGCTTGATTGGCCAGCAAACTGGCCTGACCTGAACCCTATAGACAATCTATGGGGCATTGCCAAGAGAAAGATGAGAGACATGAGACCGAACAATGCAGAAGAGCTGAAGGCCGCTATTGAAGCATCCTGGTCTTCCATAACACCTCAGCAGTGCCACAGGCTGATAGCTTCCATGCCACGCCGCATTGAGGCAGTAATTGCTGCAAAAGGGGCCCCAAACCAAGTACTGAGTACATATGCAGCTTCTACTTTTCAGAGGTGCGATATTGTTCTATGTACAATCCGTGTTTATTGATTGCATGGAATATTCTCATTTTCTGAGATTGTGGATTTGGGGTTTTCATGAGCTGTAAGCCATAATCATCACAATGATGACAAATCACGGCTGGAACTATCTTGCTTTGCATGGAATGAGTCTCATATATTAGTTTCACCTTTTAAGTTGCTGCACTGAAATCAATGAATGAATGAATGAATGAATGATGAATGAATGCACCAGATTCTAAGTTTTCAAGTTTCACCTGTATGTGTTTGTGTATTGGCTTGGTGGGGGTGTCTGCTGATGTGTTTCTTGTTGCTAGATTTGGTTTGCCCCACCCTGCGTCGTTATGCAGGGAGGGGGGGTTGTTCCCTTGAATGTATATACAGTATCTTGTATCTGTGTTAAAAAAGTAGTCTATTTCCTGATTTTTTTTCACGATTGGTCTTGTCTAGTCCTGTATGGTCAGCGGTGGTGTCCGTGGTCGGTGTTTGGACAGATTGGTCTCGTCTAGTCTTGTATGGTCAGCGGTGGTGTCAGTGGTCGGTGTTCGGACAGATTGGTGTCATCTAGTCTTGTATGGTCAGCGGTGGTGTCAGTGGTCGGTGTTCGGACAGATTGGTGTCATCTAGTCTTGTATGGTCAGCGGTGGTGTCAGTGGTCGGTGTTCGGACAGATTGGTGTCATCTAGTCTTGTATGGTCAGCGGTGGTGTCAGTGGTCGGTGTTCGGACAGATTGGTGTCATCTAGTCTTGTATGGTCAGCGGTGGTGTCAGTGGTCGGTGTTCGGACAGATTGGTGTCATCTAGTCTTGTATGGTCAGCGGTGGTGTCAGTGGTCGGTGTTCGGACAGATTGGTCTCGTCTAGTCTTGTATGGTCAGCGGTGGTGTCAGTGGTCGGTGTTCGGACAGATTGGTCTCGTCTAGTCTTGTATGGTCAGCGGTGGTGTCAGTGGTCGGTGTTCGGACAGATTGGTCTCGTCTAGTCTTGTATGGTCAGCGGTGGTGTCAGTGGTCGGTGTTCGGACAGATTGGTCTCGTCTAGTCCTGTATGGTCAGCGGTGGTGTCCATGGTCGGTGTTCGGACAGATTGGTGTCTAGTCCTGTATGGTCAGCGGTGGTGTCCGTGGTCGGTGTTCGGACAGATTGGTGTCATCTAGTCTTGTATGGTCAGCGGTGGTGTCAGTGGTCGGTGTTCGGACAGATTGGTGTCATCTAGTCTTGTATGGTCAGCGGTGGTGTCAGTGGTCGGTGTTCGGACAGATTGGTGTCATCTAGTCTTGTATGGTCAGCGGTGGTGTCAGTGGTCGGTGTTCGGACAGATTGGTGTCATCTAGTCGTGTATGGTCTCTGTGGTGTCTGTGGTTGGTGTTCGGACAGATTGGTCTCGTCTAGTCTTGTATGGTCAGCGGTGGTATCAGTGGTCGGTGTTCGGACAGATTGGTCTCGTCTTGTATGGTCAGCGGTGGTGTCAGTGGTCGGTGTTCGGACAGATTGGTCTCGTCTAGTCCTGTATGGTCAGCGGTGGTGTCCGTGGTCGGTGTTTGGACAGATTGGTCTCGTCTAGTCTTGTATGGTCAGCGGTGGTGTCAGTGGTCGGTGTTCGGACAGATTGGTCTCGTCTAGTCTTGTATGGTCAGCGGTGGTGTCAGTGGTCGGTGTTCGGACAGATTGGTCTCGTCTAGTCCTGTATGGTCAGCGGTGGTGTCCGTGGTCGGTGTTTGGACAGATTGGTCTCGTCTAGTCTTGTATGGTCAGCGGTGGTGTCCGTGGTCGGTGTTTGGACAGATTGGTCTCGTCTAGTCTTGTATGGTCAGCGGTGGTGTCAGTGGTCGGTGTTCGGACAGATTGGTGTCTAGTCCTGTATGGTAAGCGGTGGTGTCCGTGGTCGGTGTTTGGACAGATTGGTCTCGTCTAGTCTTGTATGGTCAGCGGTGGTGTCAGTGGTCGGTGTTCGGACAGATTGGTGTTGTCTAGTCTTGTATGGTCAGCGGTGGTATCAGTGGTCGGTGTTCGGACAGATTGGTCTCGTCTAGTCTTGTATGGTCAGCGGTGGTGTCAGTGGTCGGTGTTCGGACAGATTGGTCTCGTCTAGTCCTGTATGGTCAGCGGTGGTGTCAGTGGTCGGTGTTTGGACAGATTGGTCTCGTCTAGTCTTGTATGGTCAGCGGTGGTGTCCGTGGTCGGTGTTTGGACAGATTGGTCTCGTCTAGTCTTGTATGGTCAGCGGTGGTGTCAGTGGTCGGTGTTCGGACAGATTGGTCTCGTCTAGTCTTGTATGGTCAGCGGTGGTGTCAGTGGTCGGTGTTCGGACAGATTGGTCTCGTCTAGTCCTGTATGGTCAGCGGTGGTGTCCATGGTCGGTGTTCGGACAGATTGGTGTCTAGTCCTGTATGGTCAGCGGTGGTGTCCGTGGTCGGTGTTCGGACAGATTGGTGTCATCTAGTCTTGTATGGTCAGCGGTGGTGTCAGTGGTCGGTGTTCGGACAGATTGGTGTCATCTAGTCTTGTATGGTCAGCGGTGGTGTCAGTGGTCGGTGTTCAGACAGATTGGTGTCATCTAGTCTTGTATGGTCAGCGGTGGTGTCAGTGGTCGGTGTTCGGACAGATTGGTGTCATCTAGTCGTGTATGGTCTCTGTGGTGTCTGTGGTTGGTGTTCGGACAGATTGGTCTCGTCTAGTCTTGTATGGTCAGCGGTGGTATCAGTGGTCGGTGTTCGGACAGATTGGTGTCATCTAGTCTTGTATGGTCAGCGGTGGTGTCAGTGGTCGGTGTTTGGACAGATTGGTCTCGTCTAGTCTTGTATGGTCAGCGGTGGTGTCAGTGGTCGGTGTTCGGACAGATTGGTGTCATCTAGTCTTGTATGGTCAGCGGTGGTGTCAGTGGTCGGTGTTCGGACAGATTGGTGTCATCTAGTCTTGTATGGTCAGCGGTGGTGTCAGTGGTCGGTGTTCGGACAGATTGGTGTCATCTAGTCTTGTATGGTCAGCGGTGGTGTCAGTGGTCGGTGTTCGGACAGATTGGTGTCGTCTAGTCTTGTATGGTCAGCGGTGGTGTCAGTGGTCGGTGTTCGGACAGATTGGTGTCGTCTAGTCTTGTATGGTCAGCGGTGGTGTCAGTGGTCGGTGTTCGGACAGATTGGTGTCATCTAGTCTTGTATGGTCAGCGGTGGTGTCAGTGGTCGGTGTTCGGACAGATTGGTGTCATCTAGTCTTGTATGGTCAGCGGTGGTGTCAGTGGTCGGTGTTCGGACAGATTGGTGTCATCTAGTCTTGTATGGTCAGCGGTGGTGTCAGTGGTCGGTGTTCGGACAGATTGGTCTCGTCTAGTCTTGTATGGTCAGCGGTGGTGTCAGTGGTCGGTGTTCGGACAGATTGGTCTCGTCTAGTCTTGTATGGTCAGCGGTGGTGTCAGTGGTCGGTGTTCGGACAGATTGGTCTCGTCTAGTCTTGTATGGTCAGCGGTGGTGTCAGTGGTCGGTGTTCGGACAGATTGGTCTCGTCTAGTCCTGTATGGTCAGCGGTGGTGTCCATGGTCGGTGTTCGGACAGATTGGTGTCTAGTCCTGTATGGTCAGCGGTGGTGTCCGTGGTCGGTGTTCGGACAGATTGGTGTCATCTAGTCTTGTATGGTCAGCGGTGGTGTCAGTGGTCGGTGTTCGGACAGATTGGTGTCATCTAGTCTTGTATGGTCAGCGGTGGTGTCAGTGGTCGGTGTTCGGACAGATTGGTGTCATCTAGTCTTGTATGGTCAGCGGTGGTGTCAGTGGTCGGTGTTCGGACAGATTGGTGTCATCTAGTCGTGTATGGTCTCTGTGGTGTCTGTGGTTGGTGTTCGGACAGATTGGTCTCGTCTAGTCTTGTATGGTCAGCGGTGGTATCAGTGGTCGGTGTTCGGACAGATTGGTCTCGTCTTGTATGGTCAGCGGTGGTGTCAGTGGTCGGTGTTCGGACAGATTGGTCTCGTCTAGTCCTGTATGGTCAGCGGTGGTGTCCGTGGTCGGTGTTTGGACAGATTGGTCTCGTCTAGTCTTGTATGGTCAGCGGTGGTGTCAGTGGTCGGTGTTCGGACAGATTGGTCTCGTCTAGTCTTGTATGGTCAGCGGTGGTGTCAGTGGTCGGTGTTCGGACAGATTGGTCTCGTCTAGTCCTGTATGGTCAGCGGTGGTGTCCGTGGTCGGTGTTTGGACAGATTGGTCTCGTCTAGTCTTGTATGGTCAGCGGTGGTGTCCGTGGTCGGTGTTTGGACAGATTGGTCTCGTCTAGTCTTGTATGGTCAGCGGTGGTGTCAGTGGTCGGTGTTCGGACAGATTGGTGTCTAGTCCTGTATGGTAAGCGGTGGTGTCCGTGGTCGGTGTTTGGACAGATTGGTCTCGTCTAGTCTTGTATGGTCAGCGGTGGTGTCAGTGGTCGGTGTTCGGACAGATTGGTGTTGTCTAGTCTTGTATGGTCAGCGGTGGTATCAGTGGTCGGTGTTCGGACAGATTGGTCTCGTCTAGTCTTGTATGGTCAGCGGTGGTGTCAGTGGTCGGTGTTCGGACAGATTGGTCTCGTCTAGTCCTGTATGGTCAGCGGTGGTGTCAGTGGTCGGTGTTTGGACAGATTGGTCTCGTCTAGTCTTGTATGGTCAGCGGTGGTGTCCGTGGTCGGTGTTTGGACAGATTGGTCTCGTCTAGTCTTGTATGGTCAGCGGTGGTGTCAGTGGTCGGTGTTCGGACAGATTGGTCTCGTCTAGTCTTGTATGGTCAGCGGTGGTGTCAGTGGTCGGTGTTCGGACAGATTGGTCTCGTCTAGTCCTGTATGGTCAGCGGTGGTGTCCATGGTCGGTGTTCGGACAGATTGGTGTCTAGTCCTGTATGGTCAGCGGTGGTGTCCGTGGTCGGTGTTCGGACAGATTGGTGTCATCTAGTCTTGTATGGTCAGCGGTGGTGTCAGTGGTCGGTGTTCGGACAGATTGGTGTCATCTAGTCTTGTATGGTCAGCGGTGGTGTCAGTGGTCGGTGTTCGGACAGATTGGTGTCATCTAGTCTTGTATGGTCAGCGGTGGTGTCAGTGGTCGGTGTTCGGACAGATTGGTGTCATCTAGTCGTGTATGGTCTCTGTGGTGTCTGTGGTTGGTGTTCGGACAGATTGGTCTCGTCTAGTCTTGTATGGTCAGCGGTGGTATCAGTGGTCGGTGTTCGGACAGATTGGTGTCATCTAGTCTTGTATGGTCAGCGGTGGTGTCAGTGGTCGGTGTTCGGACAGATTGGTGTCATCTAGTCTTGTATGGTCAGCGGTGGTGTCAGTGGTCGGTGTTCGGACAGATTGGTGTCATCTAGTCTTGTATGGTCAGCGGTGGTGTCAGTGGTCGGTGTTCGGACAGATTGGTGTCATCTAGTCGTGTATGGTCTCTGTGGTGTCTGTGGTTGGTGTTCGGACAGATTGGTCTCGTCTAGTCTTGTATGGTCAGCGGTGGTATCAGTGGTCGGTGTTCGGACAGATTGGTCTCGTCTTGTATGGTCAGCGGTGGTGTCAGTGGTCGGTGTTCGGACAGATTGGTCTCGTCTAGTCCTGTATGGTCAGCGGTGGTGTCCGTGGTCGGTGTTTGGACAGATTGGTCTCGTCTAGTCTTGTATGGTCAGCGGTGGTGTCAGTGGTCGGTGTTCGGACAGATTGGTCTCGTCTAGTCTTGTATGGTCAGCGGTGGTGTCAGTGGTCGGTGTTCGGACAGATTGGTCTCGTCTAGTCCTGTATGGTCAGCGGTGGTGTCCGTGGTCGGTGTTTGGACAGATTGGTCTCGTCTAGTCTTGTATGGTCAGCGGTGGTGTCCGTGGTCGGTGTTTGGACAGATTGGTCTCGTCTAGTCTTGTATGGTCAGCGGTGGTGTCAGTGGTCGGTGTTCGGACAGATTGGTGTCTAGTCCTGTATGGTAAGCGGTGGTGTCCGTGGTCGGTGTTTGGACAGATTGGTCTCGTCTAGTCTTGTATGGTCAGCGGTGGTGTCAGTGGTCGGTGTTCGGACAGATTGGTGTTGTCTAGTCTTGTATGGTCAGCGGTGGTATCAGTGGTCGGTGTTCGGACAGATTGGTCTCGTCTAGTCTTGTATGGTCAGCGGTGGTGTCAGTGGTCGGTGTTCGGACAGATTGGTCTCGTCTAGTCTTGTATGGTCAGCGGTGGTGTCAGTGGTCGGTGTTCGGACAGATTGGTCTCGTCTAGTCCTGTATGGTCAGCGGTGGTGTCCATGGTCGGTGTTCGGACAGATTGGTGTCTAGTCCTGTATGGTCAGCGGTGGTGTCCGTGGTCGGTGTTCGGACAGATTGGTGTCATCTAGTCTTGTATGGTCAGCGGTGGTGTCAGTGGTCGGTGTTCGGACAGATTGGTGTCATCTAGTCTTGTATGGTCAGCGGTGGTGTCAGTGGTCGGTGTTCGGACAGATTGGTGTCATCTAGTCTTGTATGGTCAGCGGTGGTGTCAGTGGTCGGTGTTCGGACAGATTGGTGTCATCTAGTCGTGTATGGTCTCTGTGGTGTCTGTGGTTGGTGTTCGGACAGATTGGTCTCGTCTAGTCTTGTATGGTCAGCGGTGGTATCAGTGGTCGGTGTTCGGACAGATTGGTCTCGTCTTGTATGGTCAGCGGTGGTGTCAGTGGTCGGTGTTCGGACAGATTGGTCTCGTCTAGTCTTGTATGGTCAGCGGTGGTGTCAGTGGTCGGTGTTCGGACAGATTGGTCTCGTCTAGTCCTGTATGGTCAGCGGTGGTGTCCGTGGTCGGTGTTTGGACAGATTGGTCTCGTCTAGTCTTGTATGGTCAGCGGTGGTGTCAGTGGTCGGTGTTCGGACAGATTGGTCTCGTCTAGTCTTGTATGGTCAGCGGTGGTGTCCGTGGTCGGTGTTTGGACAGATTGGTCTCGTCTAGTCTTGTATGGTCAGCGGTGGTGTCCGTGGTCGGTGTTTGGACAGATTGGTCTCGTCTAGTCTTGTATGGTCAGCGGTGGTGTCAGTGGTCGGTGTTCGGACAGATTGGTGTCTAGTCCTGTATGGTAAGCGGTGGTGTCCGTGGTCGGTGTTTGGACAGATTGGTCTCGTCTAGTCTTGTATGGTCAGCGGTGGTGTCAGTGGTCGGTGTTCGGACAGATTGGTGTTGTCTAGTCTTGTATGGTCAGCGGTGGTATCAGTGGTCGGTGTTCGGACAGATTGGTCTCGTCTAGTCCTGTATGGTCAGCGGTGGTGTCAGTGGTCGGTGTTTGGACAGATTGGTCTCGTCTAGTCTTGTATGGTCAGCGGTGGTGTCCGTGGTCGGTGTTTGGACAGATTGGTCTCGTCTAGTCTTGTATGGTCAGCGGTGGTATCAGTGGTCGGTGTTCGGACAGATTGGTCTCGTCTAGTCCTGTATGGTCAGCGGTGGTGTCCGTGGTCGGTGTTTGGACAGATTGGTCTCGTCTAGTCTTGTATGGTCAGCGGTGGTGTCCGTGGTCGGTGTTTGGACAGATTGGTCTCGTCTAGTCTTGTATGGTCAGCGGTGGTGTCAGTGGTCGGTGTTCGGACAGATTGGTCTCGTCTAGTCTTGTATGGTCAGCGGTGGTGTCCGTGGTCGGTGTTCAGACAGACTGATGTCGTCTAGTCTTGTATGGTCAGCGGTGGTGTCCGTGGTCGGTGTTCGGACGGGGAAGCGGTATTGTAACGGAAATACCCAAGCATAGATTGGGTCGGTTCCATTACAGTGTGTCTGTGGGGGGGGGGGGGTGCCTGGCACTGAAGGGGTTCATGTAGTTGTGTGATGGTTGAGGATCAATATCTGTTCCTCAATATTGACAATCGGTACCGGTAACACTGCCAGGATATTGGATCTTCCATTGCTGGGTGAAGGTGTAGGATCCTTCACTACCTTGTGACTGTCTGCCCTGAACCCAATATACAGGGAAGGAGTTCAGACTGTTTTTGGGTCCTCTCTGGGCGCATGCTTGTGTCGGCCCCGTGACTCATTGGATCAGGCACTCTCATTGGAGGACACTCTCGCAGCCCGCACCTTCCAGACCTTTCTATCCTGACAGGTTCACTTTAAGGCCCGCAGCCCTCTGCTTTCCTCGGGCACCGCGCAGCCTCCTCCCGGCACTCTTCTTTTTTTTATTGTTGTTTTTTTTTATTTTTTTATTTTTTTTTTAATATCCATGAAGCTCGGATCCGGGGCTGAGAATTAGATCCATTTAGATGAATCAAGCAATAACTCTCTACAGCAATCATGCCTGGCAAGTGCTGTGTTCAGCCTTTGATTTCATCAAAATGGTAATGTGTTTTAAAAAAGCAACAGACAAATAACTCTGGAGGAACCGCCAGAAACTTTATTTGTAAATCAGATCCTGTGTTCTGCCGGCTGAGCTCACAATTCCCGATTATTCTGGATGGGGGGAGGGGGGGCAGGTAACTGTTTCACTGCCGGGCGCTGTGCCAGGGACCAGGGCTGTCTCAATAGCATCACGGGCCCCTGGGCAGAGTCATGCACTGGGGCCCCTACCAGACTGCCCCAAGTTACGCACCGACTGTCAAGAATTAATGTATAATTGGTGGATGGAATTGATTATATATTTATTAGGACTTTCAATAAAATTGATTTTAAACAATAAGAAAACGTGCCATAAATCAAAGACCGATCAATACAGAGGGCTCAGTGCGGGGGAGGGAGGTACAGGGGCACAGTGCGGGGGAGGGAGGTACAGGGGCACAGTGCGGGGGAGGGAGGTAGAATGGCACAGTAGGGGGGGGGGAGGGAGGTAGAAGGGCACAGTGCGGGGGAGGGAGGTAGAGGGGCACAGTGCGGGGGAGGGAGGTAGAAGGGCACAGTGCGGGGGAGGGAGGTAGAATGGCACAGTAGGGGGGGGGGAAGGGAGGTAGAAGGGCACAGTGCGGGGGAGGGAGGTAGAGGGGCACAGTGCGGGGGAAGGGAGGTAGAGGGGCACAGTACAGGGGGGGGAGGGAGGTAGAAGGGCACAGTGCGGGGGGAAGGGAGGTAGAGGGGCACAGTGCGGGGGAGGGAGGTAGAGGGGCACAGTGTGGGGGAAGGGAGGTAGAGGGGCACAGTGCGGGGGAGGGAGGTAGAAGGGCACAGTGCGGGGAGGGAGGTAGAAGGGCACAGTGCGGGGGAAGGGAGGTAGAGGGGCACAGTGCGGGGGAGGGAGGTAGAGGGGCACAGTGTGGGGGAAGGGAGGTAGAGGGGCACAGTGCGGGGGAGGGAGGTAGAAGGGCACAGTGCGGGGAGGGAGGTAGAAGGGCACAGTAGGGGGAGGGAGGTTGAAGGGCGCAGTGCGGGGGAAGGGAGGTAGAAGGGCACAGTACGGGGGGGAGGGAGGTAGAAGGGAACAGTACGGGGGGAGGGAGGTAGAAGGGCACAGTACGGAGAAGGGGGAGGTAGAAGAGCACAGTACGGGGGGGGAGTAGAAGGGCACAGTGTGGGGGGAGGGAGGTAGAAGGACACAGAACGGGGGAGGGAGGTAGAAGGGCACAGTACAGGGGGGAGGGAGGTAGAAGGGCACAGTACGGGGGGGAGGGAGGTAGAAGGGCACAGTACGGGGAAGGGGGAGGTAGAAGAGCACAGTACGGGGGGGGAAGTAGAATGGCACAGTACGGGGGGGGGAGTAGAATGGCACAGTACGGGGGAGGGAGGTAGAAGGGCACAGTATGGGGGGAGGGAGGTGTAAGGGCACAATATAGGGGGAGGGAAGAGTAAGGGAACAGTACGGGGGGGGGAGTTAGAAGAGCACATTCCGGGGGGGAGGGAGGTAGAAGGGCACAGTATGGGGGGAGGGAGGTAGAAGGGGACGGTACGGGGGGAGGGAGGTAGAAGGGCACAGTACGGGGGGGGGGAGTTAGAAGAGCACAGTACGGGGGGGGAGAGGGAGGTAGAAGGGCACATTCCGGGGGGGAGGGAGGTAGAAGGGCACAGTATAGGGGGGAGGGAGGTAGAAGGGCACAGTACGGGGGGAGGGACGTAGAAGGGTATGGTATGGGGGGGGGGGGAGGTAGAAGGGCATGGTACAGGGGAATCAAGAGGGCGCAATTCTGTGATAAGAAGGGCATCCTGGGACAGCTTAGCTAAAAGCGTGACAAATCCGGGACAGTTGGCAAGCATGATGTAATGCAAGATTATCATGGGGCCCCCTATGCATTTGAGACCCCTGGGCAGTGCCTCGGGGTGCCCATGCATTAAGACAGCCCTGCCAGTGACACCCGTCCTCCGCTGGGTTCAATATACCGCCGTGGAAGTGATATTACACTCTCCTCAATGTTTAAGCATCTTCAGCATCTTCTTGCTTTGGTTTTATTAATGACCTAATGTTCCACTTTAGGCTGGTCACATGACCTCTCCTCCAGGTCTCCTGTCTCAGGGTGGCTCCTTTCTCTTGCAGCGTCCTATGGAGCCACCCTTGTATGCAGGGACTAGACTTGTGTCTCCCTACACTGTGTGCATCAATAGAAACACACAGCCCCATAGCCTAGGGTGGAAAGGCACTCCCCTGCTCCTCCCTCCTCCTCCCCCCTTACAGACTGACTCCAGACTGCACTGGCCCCTGTTATAGTGATATTACACCCTCAGATTTTAGGCACCAGATGATTAAACCAGATCACACCCAGCCTATAGCAGATTGATGGCTGGGCGGGCTGTTCATCCCTCCGGGTGGATGTCATATGACGTCCTCCAGGTCACGCCAGTCACGGGGGGTGTACAGCACAGCATCACCAATCAGGGTAAAGTGCCAATGACGTTGGCTCTTTACCATGTGGTCAGCTGTGTCCAATCACAGCTCATCACATGTAAACAAATGCCAGTTATACACATTTCCTTTCCTCAGCGCTGTGACTGTCTGAGGAAAGGAAAGCTGATAACTGTCTTTCATGTAGATTGTAAGCTCCCAAGATTAGCCCCTCCCTCCTAGATTGTAAACTCCCAGGATCAGCCCCTCCCTCCTAGACTGTAAGCTCCCAGAATCGGGCCCTCCTATCCCTCTTGTATTGATCTGTATTGTTGCTGTATTGTCTCCCGTTATATTGTACAGCGCTGAGCAAACTGTTGGCGCCATAAATCCTGTATAATAATAATAATAGTGACAGGGGATATTTACACTGATAATTAGAGCACTGATCACCAGTGCCCTGATTATGAGTGCAGCCCATTGGTGTAGCAGATCAGTGTTTATCAGTGCCACCTCATCAGTGGTCATCAATGCCCATCAATGCAGCCTATCAGTGCATCCTCACCAAAATAGCGTATCAGTGCCCATCGGTGCATCTTCACCAGTGCAACCTATCAGTGCCCATCAATGCAGCCTATCAGTGCAGCCTCACCAGTGCAGCCCATCAGTGCCCATCAATGCAGCCTATCAGTGCAGCCTCACCAGTGCAGCCCATCAGTGCCCATCAATGCAGCCTATCAGTGCAGCCTCACCAGTGCAGCCCATCAGTGCCCATCAATGCAGCCTATCAGTGCAGCCTCACCAGTGCAGCCCATCAGTGCCCATCAATGCAGCCTATCAGTGCATCCTCACCAAAATAGCGTATCAGTGCCCATCGGTGCATCTTCACCAGTGCAACTTATCAGTGCCCATCAATGCAGCCTATCAGTGCATCCTCATCAGTGTAACCTATCAGTGCCCATCAATGCAGCCTATCAGTGCATCCTCACCAGTGCAGCCTATCAGTGCCCATCAATTCAGCCTACCAGTGTATCCTCACCAGTGCAGCCTCTCAGTGCCCATCAATGCAGCTTATCAGTGCAGCCTCGTCAGCACACATCAGTGAAGAAGCAAATTTATTTATCTGCAGAGTTTTACAACAGAAACTAAAACAATCACAACCAGTGAGCCAATAAGGAGAGAGCCAGGGGGGGGGGGGGCAAGCCATGGCTCTACGTGTATTGTGGATGCATAGAGCAGTGGCTCGGGACGAACACGTAGTGCTGCCCCAAGGGCAAGTAGCTTTCCCTGGGGGCACTGCTTGAGGGGGAGGAGCCAGGAACACCAGCGGGGACCCAAGAAGGGGATTGAGGCTGCTCTGTGTAAAGCCACTGCACAGAATAGGTAATTGTAACATGTTTGTTATTTTTAAACAAATGAAGCATTGAAGTCACTTTAAATACCACCAAAATAAAGTTCTACAGTATTTGTGTGAAAAAATGATACAAATGTCATATGTGTACAGTGTGTGCATGACCGCGCAACTGTCATTCAAAGTGCAACAGTGCTGAAAGCTGAAAATTGGCCTGGGCAGGAAGGGGGTGAAAGTGCCCGGTATTGAGGGGTTAATCCTCGTCTATGTTCCAGTTTAGGCTCCTGCCAGGACTACTATCCCAGGTTTCCTGTCTCAGGGTGGCTCCTTTCTCTTGCAGTGTCCTATGGAGCCACCCTTGGGCTAGAGTTGTGTCTCCCTACACTGTGTCTCCCTACACTGAGACTCCTCCACTCCTCTCTCAACCTCCCCCCTTTTTCTGGAAACCAAGAGACAAGCTAGAGACTGCAATGTCCACTGTTAACTCTTTCCTATAAAGTCCCAAAGTTTAGGGAAGCAGTACGGAAGGAGCAGGAGCCAGCAGCATTGTTTAATGTATTCATTTAAAAATGCTTCCTTCCCAACCTATAAACATAATTAAATGTACCTAATTTATTGCCCAAGAGTGATGGAATAGGTCCACAAAATATATTCAATATACACGGGTCAAAAAAATGAAAGGAAGACTTTGTAATCCGAGTCGCATCGAGTCAATGACACTCCTGGGATATGGATCTGGTCAGGTGTGTCGCAGAGGGGGTTGTTCATCAGTTTCAGCTGCTTTGGCATTAATTAAATGAACAACAGGAGCACTAGATGGGCAACAATGAGACAACCCCCAAAACAGGAATGCTTTTACAGGTGGAGGCCACTGACATTGTTTCCTTACTCATCTTTTTTTACTGTTTTTCACTCGTTTTACATTTGGCTCGGGTCATTTCACTACTGGTAGCATGAGGCCATACCTGGACCTTACAGAGGTTGCACAGGCAGTCCAACTCCTCCAGGATCTGCCATTGCCAGAACGTTTGCTGTATCTCCCAGCACAGTCTCAAGAGCATGGAGGAGATTCCAGGAGACAAGAGCATGGAGGAGAATCCAGGAGACAAGAGCATGGAGGAGAATCCAGGAGACAAGAGCATGGAGGAGAATCCAGGAGACAAGAGCGTGGAGGAGAATCCAGGAGACAAGAGCGTGGAGGAGATTCCAGGAGACAAGAGCATGGAGGAGATTCCAGGAGACAAGAGCGTGGAGGAGATTCCAGGAGACAAGAGCGTGGAGGAGATTCCAGGAGACAAGAGCGTGGAGGAGATTCCAGGAGACAAGAGCATGGAGGAGATTCCAGGAGACAAGGAGCATGGAGGAGATTCCAGGAGACAAGAGCGTGGAGGAGATTCCAGGAGACAGGCAGTTCCTCTAGGAGAGCTGGACAGGGCCGTAGAAGGTCCTTAACCCATCAGCAGGACCAGTATCTGCTCCTTTGTGCAAGGAGCAACAGAATGAGCCCCGCCAGAGCCCAACAAAATGACCTCCAGCAGGCCACCGGTGTGAATGTCTCTGACCAAACAATCAGAAACAGACTTCATGAGGGTGGCCTGAGGGCCCGACGTCCTCTAGTGGGCCCTGTGCTCACTGCCCAGCACCATAGAGCTAAATTGGTTATTGCCATTGAACACCAGAATTGGCAGGTCCACCACTGGCACCCTGTGCTTTTCACAGATGAGAGCAGGTTCCCCCTGAGCACATGTGACAGACGTGAAAGGGTCTGGAGAAGCCGCGGAGAACGTTCTGCTGCCTGTAACATGGTTCAGCATGACTGTTGTGGTGGTGGGTCAGTGATGGTCTGGGGAGGCATATCCATGGAGGGACACACAGACCTCTACAGGCTAGACAATGGCACCCTGACTGCCATTAGGTATGGGGAGGAAATCCTTGGACCCATTGTCAGACCCTACGCTGGTGCAGTGGGTCCTGGGTTCCTCCTGGTGCAGGGGGTCCTGGTTCCTCCTGGTGCAGTGGGTCCTGGTTCCTCCTGGTGTATGACAATGTCCGGCCTCATGTGGGGAGAGTATGCAAGCAGTTCCTGGAGGATGAAGGAATTGATACCATTGAATGGCCCCCACATTCGTTTGACCTAAATCCAATAGAACCCCTCTGGGATGTCATGTTTCGGTCCATCTGACGCCGCCAGGTTGCACCTCAGACTGTCCAGGAGCTCAGTGATGCCCTGGTCCAGATCTGGGAGGAAATCCCCCAGGACACCATCCGTGGTCTCATTAGGACCCTCCCCCGACGTTGTCAGGCATGCATACAAGCATGTGGGGGCCACACAGACTACTGAGGGCCATTCTGAGTTGCTGCAATGACATTTCAGCAAAATGGACTCGCCTGCTGCATCATTTCTTCATTTTGATTTTCGGGGTGTCTTTGAATTCAGTCCTCTGTAGGTCGATCATTTCCATCAAACGATGGGGCGTCCTTACGTTCCTCACCCATCCCCCCGTCCATGTTAGTATAGAGATCCAGCAGGAGATTCCTCCCCATTGGGATCTGATGGGTTTTCAAAGTCTTCCTTTCATTGTTTTTGAGCACTGTATTATTACTTATTAGACAACATGTGTGAAATACAAAGCCAAATCTGGCCCGCCAGTCCATTTTATGTGGCCCTCATACCTTTCCTCATGTCTGACCCCCACCCCTTCCCCCTTCCCATCTCAGCAATCGGCAGTAGAGAGGAGGACAGAACTCCTCCTACAGATCCCGCTCCTCTCTGTGCAGTCGCAGCACCCCCTTGTCTCCACCTCTCCTGGTCTCAGCATTCAGTAGGATCTGGCAGCTGACTCCAGCCCTCCTCTGGTCCTCCTCCAGACTCTCCTCTGGTCCCCCTCCAGACCTTGCACTTTATGCTTCCCAGCTCCGCCCCCAGCAGTAGCAGAAAGTAAGGGGGCTGCACTGTGATGTAAGGAGGGTGGTGGACTCTTGACATCTGAGTAGATATATTTATATAGTCTCAGGGGCATCCTTAGGGTTGGTGTCACCTGGTGCTGGAACACTTGGTGACACCCCCTCCGACGATCCCCACAGGATGGATGGGATCTGCGGATTGAGCATAATGGATGGGAGTCCGATCCATTATCCTCCCCAATCCATAGATCTGATCCATCCTGCGGGGATCGTCGGCTTGCTTTAAAACTTACCTTTTCGTGGAGAGATCATTC